>NW_017280155.1:645491-808754 GCF_001594065.2 Cyphomyrmex costatus
TACATTTTTAAATTGATTTTAAAAAAGTAACGGAAAAGTAACGAAAAGTTATTTTTCAAGTAACGGTAACTGTAACGAGTTACTTTTAAAAAGCGATAACTGTAACTGTAACTAGTTACATTTTTTACTCGGTAACGAGTAACTGTAACTAGTTATTTTTAAAAAGTAACTTTCCATTCCCTGTTAATTACACGCATTTTATTGGCAACATAATGTTACTGTTAATTTTTAAACGAGTAGAGGAAAGGCTCCTATTATCAGATACTGAGTTTACTTTAAGTAAATGCTAGAAGTTAATTGTAGACAGAATTTAAAAAATAATAGATCATTCCGAAGAGAATTTAATAAGCTTTAAGATAGTGTTATGTAAAATCTAATTCAAATTTTATTTTATTTTTTAATTAAAGAAATGTATACAGTCTTACGATCATCAAATCTAACTTCTTTAATTAAACAATTCAACATATATTCCGTATTTTTCTATCAGTACGATCTTACACTATTACTACATGAAGAATTTATTGCCAAATAATTACTTATTAAATGATAAACAAAGATTAACGGCTTATATCTCAATGAAAGTTGAAAACATTCAAATTCTAAAATTTTATTTTACAATACTGTAGGCATGATCTAACAATGAATTTTCCACTAAATAGTTTTCAATCCAAGAGCAATAATTTCATGGTGGAATCAACAGATTTGTTAGTTTAGCAGAAATCTCATAATAGGGGGCTTTCCTCTACCCTTACATTTCCATATTCCCAAATTTTATAGGAAAGAGTAGAAAGGCTTAGACAAGATGGACTCGTCAAACATATTCAGAGCACGGTGAAATAATACTTGTTGCATAAACTCTGCGATCGATTGCGATGCATACGCATATACTAAAGATAATTGTCATCTAGTGATAGTTTCGCACATAACCGACGAAGAATGGAGTATAATAATGTTCCATTGTAATGTTAATTAGTACTCGGTAGTAGCTACGTAACGCAGAACCGAAGTTACCAGCACGTGCGAGTACCCACGTAGCATGACCCCGTATTGTCGTGGTATCGAAACCACTGATTCAATGCACCGACGGCATTATCTTGTGGCATTCGTTTCGCTTATACGCTGTACACCTCGGACTATGCTCCCGCAAGTTCTACGTTCTGCAAATGTTCTCTCGCATCGTCGATATCGTACTTTCGCAAGAGCGCTAATTGCTACCTCCTGCGAATATATGTATTAGCTTCGATACATTTATGCGAGGCAGAGATTACGCCGTCGCAATTGCTTATATCGCCATAAATCAGCCATTCATCTTTATTATTCAATCTTCGTATGCAAAGTTGCGCAGAAGAATACAATTGTGCTGTCGCATATACATAACGTAAGGGAAAACTGTAAAAACTGTGATATTACGGATTCGATCATTATCTTAATGATCTCTGATACCGTAATAAAGAATCCTAGGCTCTATAATTATAAATCGATCATCGTAATAATCTTGCGATAATTTTTTTACATTAATTAAAATTTGTCCAATCTTATTATATTTCCATAATTGTACAAACATTTGATAAGGGAAACGAACGAGAAAGGGCGAGGAAGAATGACAGGGAGAATGAAATCACCACTTAACCGGAGAAGAGGTCGAAAACGTCAACGGGTCGATACGTATTAATTAAACCTTACACCTACACTCTCGACTTCCTGCCGCAAATACTCGGAGATTATTCGAGCGTGAAGAGCGATCAGTCACTATCCGCCATACGCCGCTGGCAATCCCCCGCAGCCGAATTGGAGCTTTCGAGCGGCGCGGCGCGCTCGATCCGTCCGCATGACACATTTCGTACAGCGATCCCCAATCCGCGACACCCCTTCCTCTCTTTCGCGCTAGTATTTATATTTGGAGCCGTATGATGCGTTTACCCACCCTTCGAAAAACCACCGCCAACCCGTTGCAGTCCGGAATTAGCGGCTCTCCCTCTCGCTTCCTCCCGACAGTTGCATTTAATTTTCCTGTGTGCGCGCGCGCGCGCGCGCGTCGTCGGACAATCCTTTCTCCCCATCTGCACACGTCAATTCGTGCGTCGACCACGTGCCACCAGAAAATTCCTTCGTTATGTGCCGACATTATATACTTCCACTCCCTCACGGACCGTCGTGGGGTGTCATACGTCATATGGCGTGCACTTTGCGAATTGCATCCCGCAGTCTGCTCCGTCGGAGCACATGACGGTCACGATAAGCGCGCCTGATGACGAAATTACGCTAAAGTCCGCTATTAGATACCTGGCGAGGGGGGGGCAATATATGCGATATATCCTTGAACCTGCAATTTTTTACATTCCGAATAGCTAATACTTGATACACGGTCATTAATTACGAGGGAAATTAGAGGCAATTGCGGAGACGGGGGCAGGGAGAGAGCGCACATTTGCTTTTTTTTCCTCTCTCGAAAGTAGGAGGGGTAATGTTATTGATATAGTTATGAAAATGCGAAAAGTATGGGTTGTCGTAATAGTATATATAATTCCAGAAAATTACGAATAGCTTACCTTGAACAGCTGACATATCACTTTGACGATAGTTAGATCAACTTACTTTTGTACGAATGAGATAAAATAAAAAAAGTAGGTCAAATACAAATATATATATAAAAAAATTTCATTTTCACGAAAGTAATTCATCGTCCTATTATATTTAGATCGTCATCTATCTTCTTCTAAAATTTTGCGCTTCCAGTCTGCATACGCTGTCGAATTGTAACTTGAAAAAGTATAACGACGCTTGTTCTGATCGAAACAAATGATACATCTTTTCGCATTAAATGAGTAATGAGTCCCGTCTAATGAATGCAGTACGCGGTATTATTACATAGTTAAGAGGGACGGTAAATTATGCATTGGCTTTGAGGCGACTATCTAGTAATTACCATTATATCGGCGAGATCTGTCATTAACTACATGTGGAAGCAAATTTAAGTGGATCTAAGTAGCTCCCCACATTGTGCGAAAATTAACATTCCCATTTCTAAAGCCACCTCGTTTGCGATGTTATTTATTAACACTATGAAATCATAGGAAAGATAATTTCATGTATAGTGTGTGCATACACATACAGTGCGTGTTTAATAGGCAACCATACGTGAAAGATTATTAATTTAAATACACCAAGGGAAACAATAGAATGCACAATAGAATACACGTCGTTCTACCTTACTACGCTTTGGAGATTTCTGCCCTTTTCTTAGTAATAAACTAGCGAAATGTAAAAGTAGAAAGTAGGCTATTCGCACAATCGAATGCCTGTTTCCTCGGTACTACGATCATTGCGATGCTCGCTATTGGCAGAGAGGAAAAAGTGATCCTTTATATAAATTGCTTCGCTAGAGAAGTCACTCGAGCTTGAAATTGCCCGGAATTATTAGCATCATTGTAAAGTAAGCCGTTTCCACAGTTAGAATTGGAGCAATATCCACTATTATACTTGCTCGCGTTAATTTTTTTCCACTTCGTCCGCGGTTTCATATTTTAATGTAAAAGTGTGCCACCTTTACGGAGGTGGATATTTATACCCGCGATAAAACTTCGAGAGAAGAGAGAGGAGTCGTCCGAGGAAATTATTATAGTATTTCGAAATGAAGAGAACATTTTTTGCCCAACTGCGAACAAACGTATACTATTTCCTACGAACTGAGAAGCGCGTCTCGCGCGAGATTCGTCCGAAACGTGTCGTAGGGGTTCGCATCTGCGTATAAATCGGTACCGGAGGAAAATAGACGGAGAGAAAGGAGGATAGAGAGAGAGAGAGAGAGAGAGACGCGGGCACCGTCGAGGTGGCAACAAAGGGGAGCATTGTGTATCGACGCTGGGAGATTTAAGAACAAAAGCTTCCATATCTTCGTCTTCCTCTTTCCTCGACGGTGGAAAATAAAACGTCTCACATGCGCTGCTCCGAACGTGCCTCCTGGTACCGAGATCTTAATTTGCACGAGCGCCCGCCTGAGATAAATGCGCGTCGCGCAATAAAAGTCCGTAAATTCTTCAGTCATCAGACACGCGGAACGAAAAGGAGGGTTTGACAAGATCCCGGAACGGCGGGATCCGCACGAGGGGGGAGTACGGTCGCGATAGCGTCCCCTTGCGTTTTACCCGTTATTTAAATTAGGGCCAATAAACCTAACCTCCCGCGCTTTGAGAACCGCAGGCCGTTCAAGCCCGATCTGGAGCAGGGCGACGAGGCCGTCGGAGGGCCCGATTTCCGAGGAAATGGCATCCGCACGCTCGTTCCCTCCGCGCGATTTGCCCGCGCGCTGCCCCCACAGCCCGGATAAGTCCTATCCTTGCCGGTAATTGCACCTATATCCTGCACCGCGTCTGGCCGAAGCGTAGCTTCGGAGGCGTTTCAACGATCGCGATAAACGCCCTTCGGCTGAGGAAATGGATCATGATCGCCACGACGATAACTGCGACTCCCCGGGGGTGGTTCGGAGAACAGATATATTTTTACGGAATCGCTCCTCTCCTCACTGATATTCGAGGAACAATATGTGTTACATGCGAGCTAATATTGTATCGTTTATTGGGTGTACAACTTTGCTCCCGCCGTTTTTGCAGGTACAAATTTGTACCTGTAAAAACGGCGGGAGCAAAGTTGTACACCCAATATTATATTGTTTAAAGTAAATACTTATTTTTCAAATATTTTCAAATACTTTCCCTTTGTTATTCTTTTGTCGTCGTCGTCAATTTCAACGCCTTATCGAATAAAGTTACGTAATAAAATCTCGCGCTACACGGCTCATCTCTTTCAGCCACAGTGAATTTCCATCGGGATTGCTCGCCGTTCCCGTTGGAAATCGCGAGCGTAACTCACGTTTGGCTATACAAAGGCAAACAGCCCGTGCAACAGCGCGCATAAACGGCTGTAACTTCGCTGTAACCCTAGTAACCCCATAAGGTACGAGCGATTCTCTCCTTCACGGTTTACACGTGCTCTCGTGTAGAGCAACGCCTCCTGGCTCATTGCCTGCTCGTTTTACAGCCACCACCGATATAGAAGAGTGTTTAAATCCACCCGGCCGCTACGCTAAACGAAACTGGATGACTCCCTCCCTCGCCATTCGGTAAGATAGTTTAAGAATAGCTAATTGTACGATCGCGTGCGCACGTTTTACAAAAGAACTTCTTGTTATGGGCTGTTCTCTTTTACGATTCTTTCTATTTTATCATTTTCGAGTCGTATACGTTTAGGGGGGGAAAAAAAAAAACGAGAAAGAAAAAAGACCATTTACTTAAATTGTTACATTAATTTGTATGTTAATTTAATCATTTAATAATTCAAATGTTCTCAACTTTTTTTTAACAAAGTTTCAAGTTGTACATTTAACAACCTGATTCGTATCGTTTCTGAAGAAAGTCTACGTCCATTCAGAAGCCGTACAAAAGAAAGGAAAATGTCGGTCAACTTCCTGGAACTTGGTCAAAAAATTTCTAAAAAAAATCTACGTGGGTTTTTTGCGGCGGATAGTTTGACAAAGTTGTTGCGTTTGCATTCCCGAATTCCCAGAAGCAACATGGACAGTACCGTTCGCTCATTGGCGTAATGTTTACGACGAACGGGCCACGTGGCCCGTTATAAACGCATTATGAGTGACCGAGAGTAGGGCTCGCAGGCCTGGCCTCAAGGTAACGCGAAGGAGTTGCATAGAAAGGGGAGCCGATACTTGTGGCCCGACCGACCGTTTATTATTCGTTTTTATAGGCAGCCGAATGGCCAGGGATTATCGTTCGTGAGTAATAATTTGCGCGAAAAAAATCTTCACTCCTCTTTGTCGTCCGTAAGAGAAACTATTCGCGGAATATTCTTGCGAGTCGCTTACTTATTCAAGCTTGTATAATCATAATCCAATTTCTATTCTTAAGCGATCGAATGATCGTTGAGGTGCGCCTTTATTGCGCGGACGAAACGACGTATAATAGAGCAATTATCCGTTGGCATATCGTAACAATAATTTAACGAAGAGAGGCGCACCCTCCGTAATCGCGTGCGAAAAAATTGGAAAAAATTCTGCGGCGACCTCCAGCGTTCTCGCGATTCCGCAACGAGATCCCGAAGCTAACCGAACTTCAGCAGCCCTATACACCACCCCGTTGTAATTATCTTATGAAACTCCATTTACCGTCGATGCATGTAACGCAAACGCAGTTGGTTATAATCTCTTTGCGTACGGCAGCGGGCCGGCCGAACGCGAAGTAACAAACTTATTGCTATATCCGTGTAACAAGATCCGCGAACAATTTCGCCGTGCGGTAAGGTAACACACGTGTATATATACGCGAGCGATCGGCGGCGGAAACCCGCCACTCGGAAACACACGCTCATTAACTATCACCTAACTCGATTTCCGTTTCATCATCATCGACGCGGTAATTTTCTAAAATAATTTTATCTCGGGGGGGCCAGTGTGGGTACTCTTTCCGTAACGCCGGAGGCGCCTCATTTGCGCTGCATCGCATGCATCGATTTCGGCGAGAGAGAGAGAGAGAGAGAGAGAGAGAGAGGGGGGGGAGGGGAGAGACCCAGGCAGGGGTCATTTAATTGATCGACTATCGAGCCGGTCATCTCACTGATGACTGTAATGATCGTCCCGGCTGGACCTACCGCTCGCTATACCGGCAGTCCGGTATTTTCATTATCACGGGCGTGCCCGCGCACACACGGAAACGCGCGGGGCAACCTGAGTGATGACGCTCGCCCGCTTCGCTTTCATCCCTCGCTCATTTGCATATTTCGAGCGCGGACCATCAACAATGGCCGGCCGCACTGGAACGCCGGGGCCTCGCCTGGTCAATAGATTAGCCTGATTAGCTTTATTAATTTAAATCGAGCGCGCGATAACCACCTCTAGGGGGGGGGGGGGGGGGGGGGGACGACCGGTTACGCGCGGGAGTTGTATTTTCGGCGTAACGAGGCGTGGATGTGATAAGACATGACAAGTGGGATCGCATTGACGGGTGGATTCCCCCTGATGGATTGGAAACGTATATTTGTAACATATTTGTATCACGCGTCGTTTGAACTTATCTTTAAAATATATACATATAATAGGATACATTCATCAAGTTAAACAGCGATTAAATAGATTGTTTGAAATAACACATTTTTTCATATTCAACACATCTTTATTGTTTCCATCATTCTTATCGTAATAACGTGGCAACAAAAGGAAAGGGATGATCATTAAACTCTCCAGAGAGAATTTACTTTTACTGATTAAAGCTAATGTGGCTTTTCTAAAAATCCGTCGGCGAACATTAGAGAGCACATTAGTGCCGGTCGGTAGAGACTATAAGGTACACTGGTCTACGGTATTAGATACTTTTATCCCAAGTACGTCGTATAAGAGGACGATGAGTCGCAGCGGTAAAAAGGCGCGCCGCGGCCGCGCCGCTAGGTCTGCGTCGCACGAATGCAGTGCAATGCTGTTTGCGTTTCGCCTATTTTCCTTTGTTATTACCGACGCCGGCACTCAGCTACGTAAATATTTAGCCGGCATGCGGCAGTGACGTGTGCGGCGGCCCTGGCAGCCCGGCCGAATATTTTTGTTTAACGATTGCGCATTTTGTTTACTTGCATCAGCGTGAATTTTCGTCCGGATTCACGAACGCGGAAGCACCGCGGTTTTACCACGGTTTTTTACAAAAATCGCGAACGCCCGGCGATTTCGCGCGGAACGAAATTCCTTTTTTTTTTTTTTTCCGCCGCATTTCAGATTTGCGATCGGGCCGATCGTTCATCGATATACGTTTAGCATGAACGATTGCTGTATTCTGGCGTAAAGCGATCATAGATTTCTATTATTCCTCTCTTTTTTTTTTTTTTTTACCTCTTTTTATCTTATTGTTTTGTTCTATTCAATGTTAAAGAAATAGAACAGATTAGGTCTGTTAAAAACTTAGCTCGCAGGTTAAACGCTTTTTCCTCGAGTCAAAATTTGGATACTCGAGAAATATGGCACAGATACGGCGGCCATATTCAATTCTTTATTGCAGAGTGTATGTGTAGGTTTCCAAAAGCTTTATATAGTCCACCCTCTGCAATGCCGCCATATTTATCTCATGTCAAAGACTACCGAGTGTCTAGACTCTTACTTGAGGGCAGCTCTCTTGCTTTGTCCAGTGATTAACTGCTTTAGTAACCTACACTTTTTTGTTTTTTCTATCTGTCTTGTTCAATAAGATGAGATAGAAGTGTTTAGAGATGGTTTATGGAATTTTTTATCTTATTTTAGAGAGATTATTATCTACTGTTTGCTTATGAATCTATCGCTTCATACGCAATGCATGCTTGTTATTTATGTTTTGTAATATTTTCGTCGAGGCAATAAGACCGATTAGATACAAGAAGAAAATAATTATATTGCGTTGTGTAATCGCAAGCTGCACGTGATAACACTAAAGACATGCTCACCTGCGTCTGTCAATCGAGACAGGTACGCGGAAGTTCATCGAGGAATAGTAAGTTAAACGGCACATAGCAGTGCAACACAATAACCAGCGTTGGCAAAACAGTCACGGATTAAATACGTGCGAAATGGACTCTCGCACGGTTCCTCGGATCTATTAAAAGTCGAATGCGTCCTATGCAATATTTCTCATCGGAGATGTCGCGAATAGTGGATGATAGGATCGGTTCTCACCCTCGAGACCGTGTAACATTATTTTAACCATCGACGGAATATTTGCCGACTGCGCGTTCACTATTCAATTTTATATATGCTGCTCTCTTTTCTGTATCAATATTTCGTTACTCTCTTCTGCCTTTCGCTTATCTGCTGTACCGAAGAGGACCTATAAACTCAGATCGTAACGTTTGTTTACCTTCGATTTTCTTATCGAATAAATTGTACCACATCTTATTGGCATTCTCTAGTTTTTTGTGTTTAATTTTTTTTATCTATCTGTAGATTTACGCGACGAGACTCGTCAGAGCGCATTTGATATCGATAAAATTCTGGCGACGTTTTATTTTCCGCGCGGCACGCATAAAAACCGCGAATAAATCCCGCTTAACGAACAATAATAGCGGCCGCGATGTACCGTTTTGCTTTTTTGCAAAAAACTGTTTGTGTAATTAAAATCCAAGCGCGTGTCCACGGGATGGAAGGGTGCACTGCGCGCGCGCATTACGTATATATATACCTACGCGCGGTGTGCGGGAACAAAAATTATTTACTCTTCCGGTTCTTTTCCGTTCAATCGCGGCACGGATTATGCGCACGCGAATAAACGATGAGGAGGCCCGGATTAATTTGTCGGTGACAGCTCGCAAAATTCGAACCGATGTCCGATAGGTACCGTTGAACCGCGCGCGCATCGAATAATATCGCAGCAATCATATTACGAAAGAGGCAAATACGTCAACACAACGCGTATATACACTGAATAATGCATTGTTGGTGCAGCTAATGCACGGTCAGCTACCGTACGGGTTATATACCATCCCCCGTGTAATTGGGAGCCGTGTTTGCGAATCAAAGTCATCATCGGCCGTCATCGCGGGCATGCTGATGAAAACGAGCAGACGGCGCGGCTCCCGTTGGACAAATACTGTTTCCGTGCGCGAGGCTTAAAAGGTCGTCGAGCTCCGTCGCTCTTGGTTTACCGCGAAAATCACCGCGTGCGGGGTAAGCTCTTGGGATAAAGCTGCGCCGAAACGCGATCGGTTTTTCGACTCTCTCGTAAATAACACAACAATATTGCTCTCTTATTGAGCAATAAAGGAAAAAAAGAAAGAGTACATAACACGAAGAAATGCTCACTTCTAAAGATATATGTATTTCTATATGTATGTATAGACGGTGCCTTCGAGACTCATAAGAGTCATAAGACTCTAGACAATATTTTCTTCAGTCTCCGCAATATTTTTCAAATTACCCGACGAGATATCATCCCGCTACTGACTCCCTTCTCTGTCATCCTTGTTATATGAAGGGACCACGATTCTCTCCTACATCCGTATACGACGTTCGAGCGTGGATAGGTGGCAAGCAGGACGTACAATAATGGTCGAGCGAATTTTATAGGTACTGCGACCGTCACCCAGCGGTCAAGTCGCATAAGAGCCAATAAGGTGGGTCACGCCGCCTCCACCAGAATTTCAGCCAAGACGAAATTACATTCCGCCAAGCTCTCGGCTTCATGTGCGCGCAAGATTTTCCCTCGGGCGTGCGCGTATATACACTTGGGTGCGGAATGCGGCCCGTCTACGGAGAGGATTCTCCAGACGCGGCGTAAAAGTCACCCGCAATTAGCCGGCACGATTTTCCCCCCCGGCGGCGCTGCGTCGAACGTCGTCGATTCCGGAAATTTATCTCCTCGACAAAGGGGGAAATAAGGACCCGTCCGACAGGACCCTAGGAAAATTTATACGAATGCCACGAACGATTCCGTTGGAAATTGTGATTCGGGTCTAAATGAATCCCTCCTGGTAGCCGAGGAGGTGAATTATCGGAGTAGAGCAGTCGTTGAGCTGCACTTATCCATAATACCGCCGTAAACGTTTACAGATCCGGACATTTTCGAATAAATGTGCTGCGTCGTACGAACTATTTTTCGATAGATTTCTAAATTCTGGAATTACATTATCGACATTTATTAGGGTAAACCCGGTATATACGCCGCGTCAGGAAATACGCCGTAGAAGTCGGAAAAAATAGAAGGAGTGGGGATAATTTTCCGTCAATTACTTTGTTACATTCCTATATTAGTATTATGTTATGATTTCAGTTTTTTACTGTTAATATTAATGAAATTATTGCGAGTTAAATCGATTTTTTACTGTAATAAATAGTGCCATCATAATTTATAATCTACATAAAATGATTATTGTAGAGCGTGTAAAAGACTTAGTGGTTATTTTGCAATAATAACCACTATTGGGATATACGGCATTTTTAGCGAGCGGGATGTTGTGCCGCAGTACAGATGCTCTATTTAAGAAGTTTTTGTTAATTCTAACAATTATATTTTGCATTAATGCATAAATGTTGATAAATCTTAAACGTTTAAAGATTATTTTCAAAGATTTGAAGCTATTTAAAAAAATTTTATCGAGTCCTATTTGTATTCCAATTTTCCTTCTGAACAATAAAAATTGTCATATATTAATAAACAAATGCAAGTTACGTCGTCATTTTACATCTTATTTATAGATTATTTGTGATTTTCTTGTGAATTATATACGAGTGGCCATATTATCCCCCCCCTATGGGATAAATGGCAAAAATGCAGGGGTTTGAAAAAGTTACTTTTTAATATGGAAAATAAATTATTTTGGATTTCTAATATTTTTTTTACAGTAGTAGATGATACAAAGCTTTTATTTGTATAATTAATTTGCTTTAAACATAGTAAATAATAATTGATAAATTAAGTTTTTGATAGGTGCGGCGTATATACCGGGTTTACCCTATATTGTTCAAATTCTAAAGCATTTGTCGACAATTTAATAAATATTGAATTACTGTTGCTCGATGTGTTTTAATAATGGGAATATTTTGAAGATAGTGACACACAAAGGATTGTCGAGGAAGCGAAACTCTCGCCGCCCGATCGGAACTTTTTTGGTATCTACGCCAATGAAGCGCGTAGGCCCGGTAGCAGGTCCCCATCCCACACCTGCGGCTCAGCCCCTGCCTCTCATTATCCCGACCTGATCTTTCGAAAGATATACTCAAACTTTCGTTATTTATCATGAGGTTGAGAACGATCAGAATTTCTAAAGACTTCGTTTGGAAACACCTTCGTTTCATATTAGCCTTTGTATATGAGACTCTGCTGCATGTATATTTATAAAAAATAAATAATTTACTTTGATTTTATGGTAATTAAAGCATTTAAAGATTCAAATTTTCAAACGCATTATTAAGATAGAGAGATATTTTATCTCTATATATTCTTCTCATTTCTAAATTTACTTTAATAAAAATGTTATATAGTTGATACTTAGTTGCTAAAAAATAGTTGCTAATATAAATATACGGATGTCTGTTAGTATATAATATTATAATATATATAGAAAGTTATAACTAAAATAACGTCGGTTTGACTCTTTTCTTGAAAAGATTGACATATTTCGGAAATTATAGGCTTAAACGTTTAAGTCTATAATCCTCTAAAATATACTTTCTTTATTTATTTTCTTACAGGCTTTTATTCGTTCTGTTCGAAAAGGCATTATATTCTGTAGGATTACAGAGAGATCGCCTCAGTAAGAAATCGATAACTCCTATATGTTTCTTAGCTTAAATCGGCTTTCGACAGCTGTCGTAAGTAGACAGTTTTGTACTAAATAATTTCATCAATTTGTGTGTGTGACACACAAGTTCTTTACCTTTTCCTTTTATTCTATATTTTCTAGAAAAAAATTCATATTTTCTATAATACAAAAGCAAAAATGTCTTATTGTTAAACTGACAGTCATGCATTCCAGTTCGATATCAGTCAGCTTAGTTTCTTTTTTCATGATTCTCCGAAGTTAATAAATAAGAATATTTACATTCTCCCCCCCCCCCCCCCATTTATTAAAGTCGACTTTAATTCTCGTCAAGTACTATTTGCAATGACATATTAATCTTCGAACTACATTTTCCAATTAGTCCTACTCAGAGTTAATTACCATGTGTCAACATGGTTGACTCCCGACCGAAGGGCCCAAGAAACGCCATACGAACTTATTAAACATATGCTCGCGTTTTTCCCGACCGCGCCGGCGGACACCCCTCGACTTTGGAATGATAATGGCTCGTAATCCGTCTAGCCGTAGCGCACCGCGCACAATGATTGGGGGTCGGGAGTCGCTCCGAAATTCACCTACGATGGGGTCGAGGCCGGAGCGCTCTGTACATTCTATTTGTATACATCGTGGTCCTAAAATAGAAAACACCATATGGCGCGCGCAGGTGTACTCGAAGGCGATTAGGACCCGTTCGCATGAATTTACATTAATACGCCTCGGGATTTACGTCATTTACCGGATTTATTATTTCGAGCATGATTCGGGGCTTTTTTTTTTTTTTTCAAACAGGTAGCGTATCCTACGATACAGTTCATCGTCCAAGTCTATTTAATCAACAAACGCCCAAATTATTTCCAATTAGATTGAATAATAGGATTCTAGAACGCATACGTAGTGTGACTGAAAAAAAAATAGAGATTGAAAATATTAATTTTCAACCTTTCTCTATGTAGATATCGAAGTAATAATACGAAGAGAATCGACAATCGTAAATTATAATTTCTCGTTTTTATAAAAATGATTAATAGTCTTTTGCTGGTATTAGTATTAAACTTTAAATACACGATCGATTTCTTTATTGTGTAAATTCTGATAAATTTAGATGTAATATGTAAAAA
This sequence comes from Cyphomyrmex costatus, assembly GCF_001594065.2. NCBI lineage: Eukaryota > Metazoa > Arthropoda > Insecta > Hymenoptera > Formicidae > Cyphomyrmex > Cyphomyrmex costatus. The sequence goes on from NW_017280155.1 coordinate 658,904, forward strand.
ATTTGTTACAGTTTTCAAAAATATGTAAGAATTTTTTCAGATTTTCAATCCAGAACAACAAAATTTGCACTGAAGTTCAGATCCAAATTGCGGATGAAAATTTCATTGCCGATAAAAGAATATAGGAATCATTATCTCTCAAAATAAAAACCAAATAAATATATAACAGAAAACAGTATTATTTTGTGAAGTTAATTATTAAATTAAAAATTTGACATTTAAGATTAGTTTAATTTGTGACTCTTATTCATTCTTTAATTTATTTATTAACAAGAGTCCTTTATACATATTTTTTTTTGGTGAAATTATTTTCCACTTAATTAATTTCTGTTAAACACACGTTAGAGAATTAAAATTTGGTTGTGTGTGTTTGTTTCACCTCTTTCGCCTTTCAATTTCATTTTCAATGCGTTATCTCCTCGGGGGAAAGAAAATCCGGAAATACCGTGTGGTCCTCTACCCGGATGACGTCACACAAATTTCAAGCTGACCAACAGTACGCACGCAATGCCCACCTGTGCGCGCGTATTTTAATTTGCCGATTCTGCGGCGAGATTATCGGCACCCGATTAGGATCCTCGTGGATGCATTAACGATTTTCATTAGCATAGATCCATCGTAGATCTTGCATAACAATCGGACGGGGGACATTTGCATATACATATATACACGCGCGTGAGTAACCCACAGGCACGACGCGCTCGAATTTACAGGGTGTGCTTTGGTCTCGTCTTCTTTCCCTGTTTTTCTTCCGTCAGAAATCATCTGTACGAGCTGAAGAAAAATATTTTGGAAACGTTTCTCCCAATATAGCGATATCAACGGCGAGCAAAGATTTCGATTGAAAAATAGAAGAATCACCATTAATATTGTGACATTAATAATATAATTCTTTTGTTATAATTCTTTTTCAAATTCGCAACGCGTATTGCTTCTACATCGTTTTACCTGCCATATATGACGATTATTGATATCGCTGGAACTCTCTGCGAAGAAACATGTTAGTTTCGTGTCGCTAATAGGCGGCTACGATGGGTTGTAGAAAAAAGATTACACCATCCGAGTGTGCACACATTTACATGGCGTCGTCGGCGTAACGGGAAGACATGAGTCAGCTCAATTTGCCAATGGATCCCGTCTGGAGGAGCAGGTATACGGAATCGGACCGTTCGAGAATTAGTGGGTGCGTGCGGCGCGGGGGTGTGTGTGCGTGCGTGTGGACAGAGTCCGTGTGCGTATAACACGCATATACACCTTGCGAGAGCGCGATGATTGTTTATTGCGTAAAGTCGTTTGGAAACGACGCGGAGTGGCAATTAAGTCGGTGAGTGTCGAGCGCCAATCCGATGCAATATTTCACCTGGACGCCTTATGACGCGATAAACAAAGTCATTATCGGCGCGACTTGGAGCAGCGATGACGAACGTAAGGCGGGCGAAACGTTATTCATCCACGTATATAAAGGGGAAAAAAAAAGAAAGAGAGATTAAAATCCAGATTATTATTTTAAAAGATCCGAATTGAAAACCAAACTTCAGTCTCAGCGTGTCGTCGCTATCGCTATTATATACCTGTCCACATTTAAAATGTTAAACCTCTTAGGAGAAACTCAAAGATGCTAAACGAAAATAATCACACTGTTAAACCTAACAAAACATTTCTCCTTCAAAAGTACAACCTTCTTTAAGATTCAATAACCCTATATTGTATTTGAGAGTATAATCCTCCTATTATATACATATAAATAAAATTGAACTTCTCCAAAACACTATTCTAGAGAAGATACTATTCTCGACACTTCGAATATTAATTTAATATCTAAGCTGACACGCATTTCTCTCGCAAATAGCAGCGGCCGATGTTTCTTCTCCTTTACAGGGAGGATCAATGGGGAAGGAGTCGATTCAATCTGATTTCTCGATCGTAGGACAAATTCGATCTAAAGGGAGGATCAACTGTCACCGTTGATGAGCAAGGGCTGCGAAGGGCCGAGAGGTTGTGGGGTACGTTTTATATGGGAATGCGGAAAGTCTCGACATCTCGACGCCAGCCTAGAAGGGAGAGACGCAGGATTTTATGTCCCGTAACTCCCTCGGGAGCCCCACGTTTATGTTCTCTCCTGTCATCATGATGTCCACCTATCCGCCGGACAAAACAAAACACTATCCGCGAGCTCTCCTTTCTCTCTTCTTCTCCCTCTTCGCCCTCTGTTCCCTCACCTCGCTGTCGTAATAGGAATTCGTCCGCGACGAGGAAATGCCACGCATTTCTGCGAGGAGAAGAGTGCTCGAGCTTTGACTTCTATTCTTCTGCTTTTATATCGTCTAGGCGATGACCCGGGAATGCCTATCGACTTGCTGCGGGGACACTCGAATCTTAATTGCAGCTATACAATTTTAGCTCGAGTGGCAGGAGACAATTCATTGATGGCTGCACGAATGAAATGATTTTATTAAAAGGCAAAATCTTGCTTCATATAGATCTGAATTTTGTTGGAAACTGATTGCTAGAATTTTAAATAAACAAAATGATGCCGAGGGCAATATGAGAGTCAAAAAGATTTTTGTTCAACAATAAAACATATAATTAGTCACTATTTTCAATAAAATTAATTTAAACATTACACTTAACACTAATTCGCTTTCAAACAATTAACTGTAAATGAAAATAAGTATTAATAAATATAAAAAAATGTTACAAGTTTCGGCTCTCGGATTGAGCCCTCCTCATTTTTATATAACGAGTCCTTATTTCTGTTTTATTAATTTAGAATTTTAAAATTTTCTGCATTCTTTGAGTTTCAATCAAAATTATCTTTAAACTCGTATATCCAATAAGATCTTTGATCTTTCAGCAAAATCGCTCCTTCTGTGCAAAAGATAAGATAACTTTGTGTAGACAACTCTATACTGTTATTTGTGGAATATATTTTTATTGAAAAGGAGAGATGTAATATTAAGTAGGTACGTGATTTATCGCTTTTCAATTAACTCGCTTTCAGTTACTCCGTAACGTGTATAACGATACTGTAATTCTGTTTGAATTGTTTATGTACATGCAATGCCTTCCTGCTTGGTGATTGTTGCGCTGCACCTAGTAATCTCTGAAAACTGAAATATCTCTGGATGTAAGTACAATCCGTGTAAGAAGATTTGCAGGTAGCTATTTCGCGGAACGGCCATTTCTGTCTCGCTTTCCTACTATTGTCCAGGCATTTACTCTCTTTATAGACGTTGCGTTTTCACGCTCGCAAACGCGGCTCGCATTTCCTCCGACCGCACGATCGTTATGTCTATTTATATATCTGGGATGTCACTAGAACGTCACTATGTATCATTTTACGCGTCACATTTCATATCGACGGTAATTGACGGTGTACCCGGCAGCCCCGGCGCACTTAAGTTGCACACTTTTCAGAAAGCATCATTTATATCATTATAAAAATTGCCCCGATTTTATTGGAGTACGTCGCGAGTTGTGTCCTCGACATTACAAGACGTATGTTTATCTCTGTAAATGATACGTTACCAGTCAATTTTGCCACGTACATTTTTTCCACGTTATACATCGCGATGATTCCCGACCTCTTTTTCACTTCTCGCGACTGTCGTATTAAAAATATATTATGACAAATAAGGTAAATGAATGTGCTTCGGACACATTGTTTGTTCTCGAGGAACGTATATAAAAACCGCGCGTTTTTGTATCAATTTACGGACAGATCCGTTCTTAAGGTCCGCGTATATCAAGTTGATAGATTTACTGTGACTAATCTTTCATATATCTCCATCATCCAATTACATCCAGCTACTTCAGCATTATTGTCAGTACGTCGAAAATGGCACGCGATTAATCTCAATCGCTACTGCGAGTCAAATTTCCGCGTTACAAACTCCGCATTGGCACGCATAGGCGCTGGCTTCACAACCGACGACCTTTTTTTTTCCTTTTTTCATCCAACTGCTCCTTGTATATCCATCGTGCAACCGGCAATTCCATTATCCTCCGTATTTTTTCGTTCCCGCGAAAAAGTGAAACTGTTTGGAAATCGCAGAAATCGCTGCCGGAGGATTATATCGTGTATATACGATTTCTTATAGCTGGATCTCGCGTGAGTGGCGCGAGACGGCGGGCCGGTGAAATTCACCGCGGAATAAAATGACCGGGGAAATGCAGCGAATCGTATGGCAATAATCCACGTTGCTTGCAATTCCGCACGCGTGATAACTGCAAGGTGCGGGATGGAACGGTCATTATCGAGATAACTTGAGCCAAAAGGCGTGTACCTCTCGTGCGCGCGGAATTTTACGTCTCATTTCGTTCGCGGCGCGGAGGCTCCCATTGTTGGTATATACGTGGCGTACGTTTTTCCCGCAGCGCGTCGGATTTCCGCGAGTTTTAATTCCCGCTTGAAGCGTCGGCAGGCAACACGCGCCGCTTCGCGTTCCCTTGGCACGGGCTTTTGTTTAAAATTTAAGAGGCTTCCTCTCGCTATGCCAGATTTCACGGCAATCTCCGAAACTGTAACGCTTTGCCGTTTATAACCGACGTACTGTACGCGCTTAAAATATGCAATACAGCTGCACGAACTACAGAGAGGTATATAAACCTGTAAGACAATGTATAAGTTTAGATACAAGTCACGAGAATAAATAAATAAATATAATGTCATTCTGAGAGAGAGAGAGAGAGAGAGCGAAAATATTGCAAATTAGCGATACAACGAGTGGCTGCGTCGTCCATATAAATCAGCTCGTATCGATCGACAGTTGCAACATTGCGTTCGGCCCCGTCTCGTCGCAAATTGCGTTCAACGTTGGATTAAATGCAAATTCCGGCCGCAATTGGTTCGGTCACGAATTACAAATCGCGTATTACGATTCCCGATGTGTTATTCGACCGTAATTATATCACGTCGGCGTTGTTAACATCGCGCGCTCGGCCGTCCCGGTTACGCGCCGACCTCGACCGCGCGGGTCGAAATGCGTCTCATCGCGCGCACACCGAATGGAAAAAAATGTTGCAGGGATCGTGAAACTGTCGTAGGCGCGAAGCACTCCACGGAAATCACGCCGCCAACAGCGAGTCACGCCGATGATGCTATAAAGTAACGGTGACCCGCCTTATAACCCGGCCGGTGCATTATGCCGCTGCATCCACAGCTATAATTTATTTCGTATTACGGTCCTCGTCCGTATCGAACCCGGCCGGCCCGAGTCCGACGGAAACGCGCTGCGACGCAGTTTTACGATCGACGGGGTCGGACGAGAGGTGTCCACCGGGTGTGTCACTCGGACTGCAGGTCGAGACAGCAGAATCGCGGGATAATGCAACGGCCGCTCGCAAAATCAGGTAGGAATTCAGAGCGCGCGAAGCGTGAACCTGCAACGGGAATAAATCCAATTTTTTCGATTTTCTGCACTCGAGGGTGAGTTTTTTTTTTGTCAGAGGAACGATGGCTTGTCATATTATAATTTTTAAACCTCATTAGAACCACAGGCATACATCACAAACGATCATCCAATCGCTTGACGAGCTAATTTGTTCTCTCTGTGGAAATACTCAACTTTTTAGAACATAACCGTCCATAACTCCATTATCGATATAATCTTGTTAATTTTTTTACTGCGTTAATTAAAAAATATTACTGCGTGAATTAATATTTGTATGTACGTCTGAGGATGGCTCGAATATGCAGCCGAAACGTAATGGTTTTTGACTTTTAATGTCATAATTTAATTTGATTGCGTGCGTATTTATAGTGTGAATTTTAGTTTATTTTAATTTATAATACATTATTAAATGGTTTATTAGATCACACATATAATATTGACTCTTAATTGCTTTTTTATTTCATTGACAATTTTTTAATACTAAGAGTCCTGTATATTCGTTCTATAATAAATCCAACGTCGAGATTTCTCGAAGAAATGTGTACGGACAAAATTTAACCACTTTAAACAAACGTCAAAATTAAAACAAGTATAAAAGGCTATACAGAGTCATATCGCTGTTATCGGAGCGCGGAAATTACAAAAAATCTTACATTTAGATTCAATTCAAAGTCGAACGTTTCGGTTTGATCTGAACCATCATCAGCGACAATACAAAAATAATCTTAGAGATGGTGATGTTGTTGAAACGCAGAACATTCTTCACCAACAGAGGTAAAGCCAACACTTGGTGGAGTGAAGGAGTTAACCAGAGATTTGAAATTTGAAAAAATGTCTGTGAAGTTTTATGTAAAGTTTCAATTCGAGATTAGCAGACAAAAACACAATTCCATCATTCAACAAAAATTATAGAAAATTGTCTGACAATTTCGTTTTAAAAGTGTCAGTATCCAACGACATGTAACAATGTAATGAAGACGGTTAAAATAATTCGACATATAGTATAATAAATAGTCCTTAGGTCAAATTCAGGAAATGGAAGTAACTCGTTACTTGTAACGAAGTTACAGTTACAAGTTACTTTTTTGGTAACTTTACTGGTAACTGCGTTACTTTCTTTTTTTGGTAACTGTAACGGTAACGAGTTACATTTTTTGGGTAACGGTAACGAAATTTACAGTTACTTTTGTCGTTACTTTGCACACGATTGAACACGGTTCGATTGGATACATGCTATTTATAGCTCTTATCCATAAGACTTGAAAGCCCTTAGACATTCGGCCGTTATGATTCAGTAATTATTTTACACTTCTATCTTCTATGTAATACATAGGACATACAAATATTTCAGTTTGCTGCATATTTTACAGGTTTTAGAATTACAAAATTGTGTTTAAAAAAAATTAAAAAATAAATTAAATAATAGTAAAATGAGAAGGGCTATGAACCTAAAAGCGAAACAGTTTAAAAGACGATGACAATAAATGTCGAAACGTCGTTTGTTTTTATCTTGTTTTATCTATGTATTGTTCTAATATATATTTATACATTTAATTACATTGTCATCGTCGTTCTTATCGGAAATAAACTGTTTCATTATTGGCTCGTAACCCTTCTCATTTTACTTTTATTTAATTTATTATTTGAGCCATTCTACATTGTTTTTTTTTTTTTAAATAAAACTATATATTTGTCAGTATTACATATAAAAAAAAAATGCAAAAGTACATTTTTAAATTGATTTTAAAAAAGTAACGGAAAAGTAACGAAAAGTTATTTTTCAAGTAACGGTAACTGTAACGAGTTACTTTTAAAAAGCGATAACTGTAACTGTAACTAGTTACATTTTTTACTCGGTAACGAGTAACTGTAACTAGTTATTTTTAAAAAGTAACTTTCCATTCCCTGGTCAAATTATTGTTTATCAATTTGTCTAATATATCCGCGTATGACTGATCGAGACCTTCGGTGTCTGTTTTCAAATGAAGACCATTTCACTTTAAACAAAAAAGCTGATTGCACTTTTAATCCTCTAACGGTAAAATTGGAGTTGAATACGACCCCTTGGTCGGTCAAAGTCAGTTTTGTATTTTACTGCAATTATTTATAGTCAATTTGTAATTTATTGTATTCTTTTTATCTATAAATAAACAAAGAGAATCTTTATGTGTTATTGTTTACTTTTTTGCTCATTATGTATATTAATTGGATAAAAAAGAGTGGATGCAGCTTAACGTTAGAGTCAAGCATTTTAGCTTTCTTGTTTTTTTCAAATATAATTAAACTCAATTGTTCTTAAAATATTTCTAATTTAGCGTTTCTCATGCTTTCCAATTTAATGAGTTACTGCAATCTTAATTAATTGATGACATTACAATTCCGCGACAATCACATCTATATTTTCTTGTTCAATTTAATTTACTTTCATATAAAAATCTTTACTTCTACACGTCACGCACAGCTTTGTTATACTAGCATATGTCTACAACTAGGAGTGACGAGGTAATTTAGACGGAACCTTATGTCACCGCACTTTTATACGCACGAAATGATGCTGTTAGGGAGTAACGTCCTCCACCCAATGTATACAGTGTGTCGTATTTTACCGTAATAAACTCACATCCGGCAATCGTGACGGAATTCGGGGTGAGATTTGGCTAAAAGGAGAGCGCGATTCACGTATTCAAGTCCGTCTAGCACCTGCGATGATCGCCGATGCATGTCGCCCTAAAATCCGTCTCTCACCTCCTCCGTCATAAAATTGAAGAGTTATTAGTACGTTAACGAGCGGCGCGGCTCTCTCCCCATTTATTTCCGATCTACTCGTCGAAGAGAATAACGGACACGGATCGCTTCGCGTCCGCGCATTGTTCGAAAAACGGTGCGAAATTGAATTTTCAGAGGACCGGGAATATACGGCCCCGGCGGCATTGTGCCCGGCGATCGTAAGGGACGGACCGCGATGTTGACAGTTCCATGATTCCCGCAATATTCACAAATGGGAAAAGCCGACGATAGGATCGCGTAATTATCAGACCTGGTGAAAGTACGTAACCTCTTTAAATATATTGTATTACACACATTACGTCGCAACAGCAAAGTTAATTTTCATTCTTAATTAACTGTGTCGCCTTCAATTTTCAGATAGAGTCTCCTAGACATTTCTCTCGTCAGTCGTTAGCTGTACAAGTTATTTGCTAGAAACAGAGGACAATGCGCGAGTTCATCGTCATTAAATTCAAGGACACCCCACAGGTGCGCGTCTTCGACGTAATCCGCACGCCGTATATCCCGCGAGTGAAAACGAGATCTCGAATCTCGTAAGGCTCCAATCGACCGTGGACACGTAGGCGGATTACTCATTCGCGCATGGAGAAATTCACTGATTCCATCGAATCAGTCAGACAGCTTTGACGTCAATATATGTAGACCTTAGAGAGAGTGTTCGTCGCCGTTGTCGTCAACGGGACGTGTGTGACGTCGGTGGGATTGCATCTTTTCACGGGCGAAAGGAGCTTCCATCGGCTTGATCCGTATTTACGTACCAATAAGCGTAAAATTGGCCTAACTGCTCCGCGAGACGAGGGGGGGGTGGGGCGAAGAAAGGGTGTCGCGCGAGAGGCGGGGGCAATCATGCGTAATTGAATTCACCTTTGTGCGAAAGGAGGAGGGCGCCGTATGAATATTCAATTCCTCAATTTGCCGCGCGAGCATACACGTTCAATTTGGCGAGAGGCGTCATCAAGGAGCGACGAGACGCGGTGAGACACCTTCAGGAGCGGTAAGGCACCTTCGTCGACGACCAATTAGGACCGGGTTCTCGTGTACCGAGAGACAAACCGCTCCGTACCCAGTTTGACAGCGTGTTTCCGTTCGGCAAACACACGTTCGATCTGCCTTACGGTCTCTATAGATATTTGTCTTCAAACAACGCGGTCACACCCACCAACCAGAGGGAGAGAAAGAGGTGGAGAGAGAGAGAGAGAGAGAGAGATCGACTCGCGGCGATACGCATCCGGCGTAACGAAAACGTAACGTTCTATTAGGATTGATTGCGGCGTGTACGGCAAGTGGTGAGATTGTAACGACGAAATTTTATTGCCAGGAAGTCGGTCTCGCACGCGCACCTTACATAACGCACGCTCGGAACAAAGTACGATTGCCACATAACGCAACGCGTATGCATATAGGAAATTTCTTTGCACGTATCGATACGGTAAACAAAGGCGAAATATAATACAAGGAGAAGCGCATCGTCACGGGAGATTTAAACACCCTCATTAAAATCTGAAAATTCCGCACCGCCCTGGCCGGTATACGTTCGCGTTTTCTCGCGCGTGAAATTCTAGCGATATGTCTAGCGGCAACCTCTCTCCTCCCACGAAAATCCACCGCTATTAATTTCTTACAAACAGACGTGCGCCCGTTTAAAATAAACTGCTCGTGTAACGATTTTCCGGGCGGGCGAACGGATGGAAACGCGCGCGGACGTTAAAGAGAAATTTTCGTCGTATTTTCCTACGGCGCGGCGCGGCGCGGCGCGGCGGGCCGGATTCACTGGCACGTACGCGCGCACGTGTACACACACCGAATGACTGTACTTTGGAGCGACTCCAGAGCCGAATTTACGCCGGTGTATAATGGCGTCGTGCGGGCATTACTTACAACCCGATGATTACAATCAACAGCCATTCAGAGAAACAACCCCTCCGGGGCGTGTATACTCTCGCGCTGTTTTACTTTCCGTTTGAGCGACGCGAGCCGCCACGTGACCGCAATCACGGCGCTGTTTGTGGGTACTTACGCAAACTGTTTAACAAATACACGGGGGCGTGCGCGCCCACGTTATTTTCGCGTTTCTTCTTCTTCTTCTTTTTTTTTTTTTTTACACGGGATCGCACGGATTAGCCGGATATACGTGATGCGGGGCCTTCACGAGTGGACACTGGACGGGAAACCGTTTCGACGATATGTTCCGCGTATTAATTACGAACGATTCGCGTCATCCGATGCTTCTCGTCTTAAGCCCGTGTCACCCTACGCGTCAAATTGAAATTTGACCAATAAGGATAAAGAAATTTTAACTCCTATTACTTTGATTAGCCAAAATTCCGGCCTTAAGCCGTAATCACCCTAGCGATTGCGCGATTGTGATTGACGATTGGGGATTGTTTCTCAACCAATCAGGGCAAAGCAGTCACCGATTGCTTTGTTCCATCCACGGCGGGATACTAATTTAATTCGCTGTGGCGTTATTTCGACGATAAAATAAAGGAGCGCTGTTTCTCGTGAATAAGACGAGCTGCCATCCGGGCAATCAGATTAGGATCTCTGTGCTCATATGCCATAAATTTCAAGTTCGGCGAGATAACTAAAATCGATGCGCATCACGCTAATACGCCATAACGAAGTGGATAAACGCCACGTGGTTACATTGTGACTTTTGCGTCGAAAAAGTAAACCGCGCAGATGGTATTGCCGGGGTAGAAAATATTACGCGAATCTCTGCGCCGCGGAGAGTAACGAAGGAAAAACCTGCCGTGGAAGATCACGTTTTTTGCGGAGATGATGAATATTCAACATGTCTGTATACGCGGAGATCAATTAATTTGTGAAAGGTCTGTTAATTTATATACGCAACGAGCGTATAAACTTTTTTTTATCAACGTAAGTTTTACTATGCTTCTCATTCACTCTCCTCCGTGTATTTATCATTCGTTCCCGCGTATGTATATATCTCATTTATAACATATCCCCTTGTTCGACCAGCTCGTAACAAGAGTATAAAATAAATCATATAACGCCACGCGTATCCACTACTTATTCAATGACACTCCTAATGACATTTTTATGCTATTCGTGATTGCATTTGTTATAAATTGCGCGGCGAATGGACTTTCCTCTCGATGTCTAGATAGTCTCGGCTCGCGTATAACAAATCTGGCTCCTTCGTCGCGCGTTGTTCACGAGTTGTAAAATAGGATGTCCAGAACGAGAGCCGAATAACGGATCGCGCCGTCCGTGAAGCATTGGATTTAAGTGACTGAGTGGCGCCGTGTCGCCTCCAGTCTCGAAAATCACCACGTCAGTTCCCGTAGCGGTGGGTAATCTACGGACACGGCGGCGATCTGCGTCTCATGGAGATCGAACATTGTTGTGCGGCGCGCGGGGGAAAAGCCGCGCGGAGGCAGCTGCCGGATTAACGTCACTTCGGCTTGGATAACGCGATGCCAAGAAGCGCGCGGTGAAAGGTTACCCGTTGATAGATGAACGCGATCGAACGTTTCTCAATTTATTTACGGCCGTATAAATAAATGACGGACGCGTATACGATCGTAAATAACAGAGACGTAACCCGCCGTCTCGTCGTGAAAATTCTCTATCGAAAACTTACTTTGCACGCCGACCCTATAAATTACAGAATCAAATCTGATCGCTGTGAAATAAGCAGAATCCGAGAATTACATAATCGAGAAAGTACTTCGGTGAGAATTCGACATTAATTATCGAAGATTTAATCGTGAAAATTACAGATCTTACAAATTCAGTTTTTTTAATTAAATTTAACGTGTCTATTATTATCGCAATTATTATTTCGTTTAATAAAAATGTTCAGCTGCTAATTCATCAAAAAATTGCCGCTCGATCGATTAAATGTTTGCGCGTGCACTGTTCTCTCTTTGTCCCGAAAATATTTCCCGTCGCTCGTGTCGTTGTGTACACCTAAATCAGGCGGTACTCGTAGCGTGAAAAAAAAAAAAAAAAAAACGGCGAGCTTCGCATACCGGCGGCGGTGCGCTCGCCATTAGACGTGGCGCATTACGTTTCGTTCTGCGTTTAATTTTGGCAGTTTTCGCCGGGGCCCCACGCTAACAAGCGTGCGCGGCGCGTAATTAACAGCACTAATTTTAATTGCTATGCAACAAAGAGCGGATGAGCGTGGGGATTCCCACGGGGCTCTCATGAGCGCGCTCCGTTGATGAACGATAATTTCGGCAGATTCGCCTTTCGTCTTTTTTCTCTTCTCCTCTCTCTCTCTTTTCTATCTCTTTTCTTTTTTCCACTTACCTCCCTTTCCGTTCACTTTTGCCACTCGGCGATTATTCGATTCGATTCCTCATGGTACGAAAAAGGCGCCTCTCCCCACCGAAGGATACGATTTAATTCTCGTTTATGCACGAATTGCTGCAGGAAAGGCGGGCTTCGTTCGCGGAACGAGGTTGCAATTCGGTGCTTGTTGCAGTTTTTCGCATGAGAAAACACGGGCACAGGCACGGCGTGTAACTTCCCCCGATACCCGAGCAGCAAGGCATTTGCGTTTAATTGGTGGATAAAGTACGCTTAAACCCCGTTGCGCCTCCTGTCATGTAAATAGCAATAAACAGAACCGCGAGCACGGAATGAAAATATAATGCGGTTTTAAAATTATTTATCGATCGCGCCTCTAACAACAGCCCGGTACGATCAACTCGCGTCGCGAAATAAAAAAATTTGCGAGAAAAGCCAACGATTGCGGGTCGCCGACATCAGCGAATTGAGGAAAACGCGAGATGGCCCGGGGAAACGGTATACGTACGTAGTTACGTACGGCCTGGATAATCACATCGGACACTGATCGGTGGCCAGACAGGTGAGCCAGCGATGAAAATCCCATCAGGATGGTAGTCATGAATAAAAAATTCGCATCGGCCTATCAGAGCATCTGGTTGACCAGACACCCCGCATTAAGGCTGATATCCGGAAACACTCTGCGAGATTGTTATGCTATCCCCAGTTTACTCTTCGCGTCGCTCCGACGCCTGCAAATTCGATGGCCGGGGTAAAACTACCCCTTATTGCCACGCTGATCGACTTCGACGAGAAGGGTAATCGAGCCTGTATACTTTGCTAGTCATTTTTTTCGGGATTACATTAGTCGATCCGTATACCCGGTTATGTCTTCATACATACGTTTAAATTGTATATTTGTTTAAATAATATTAGGGGAGGCCGAGGTGAGTTGAAACAAAGGCAAGTTGAAACAACGTCGATATCTCGAAACCAATAATAGTCGAGAATCGGGCAACAGTACAATTTTAATACACAAAGGTTAGTTTGTCAGCTGACGACGTGTAGTAAGCGTGTCGTCTCTATGACGTTCGTGGCATCAAATTAACCTAAAGTAAGTTTTCGCAATATTCTTTGGAATATAGTATCTCTTTTGTTTATATGCATTACCGGGGTTTTACCTTCGATATTCTTGTAGCTTAGTAATTTAAGTTTTTTATTTGAGATTAGTTTTGTTTATGTTTATTAGTTTTGTAGGAAATATTTGTAGTGAAGCTTTGATAGAATGATCGAGGTAGGTTGGCATACCTTGTTTCAACTTACCTCGAGATTCCTACACGGACAGAATGTTTTTTATCCAGGAAATATGATATAATATAGTTATGGTACAATACAATACTTTAAGGATTTTTGCACTTCAGTAAAGTTAATCAAACTTATTTTATATTTTAATATAGTTTTATTAATGAATGAATGAATCTTTTACTTTTAAGAATTAATAAAGGATGAATCAAGGATTTAAAAAAATAAAACATTTTAATCCTAACATTAAATTTGAGATAATTATGATGAAAAACTGTTTCATCATAATTATGTAAAAATTGTTTCAACCCACCTCGGTCTCCCTTACATTATTATTCTAGAAATTCTATGAAAATGAACTTTTTCCATAACGAGCTTAATTTCAAATTTGATTATCTTCTTCTTTGCAGACTCGATACACCACGTGCACGTTTAACGGATACAAATGACGTGCCAAACGAATATAATCGTATTAAGTCGTCGTGACTAAAGTTTCCTCCCGCTGTTCCTCTCGATCTGACTCTATCTCGGTTTTTATCCACCGGATTTTAATCTCGTAATGTCAAAGCCGTGCTTGGATATTGAGGATCATTAGTCAAACTGTCATACTGATATTAATAGTTCGCAAGTATCGTAGTGTATGCACTCCATGGAAATGCATTTCATTTATTTCCCGCCGGTAAGGTGACATTGTTGAATGACTTCGGCCTCTTTTCCCGATTTTTCCCCCGCGACATCTCGGGTATCCGTCTTACGCTGCGCTTTTGCGTCACTGGTTCTAGAAGACGGTGAATTTGCACCTTTCCGCGACACGAAATCACTTTGCAGGCCATTATAGTGAAGGCAACAGTATTGTGGCGATCGAAATAGCGTTCGGTGACGGATGTCGTGCAATTATACTATACAATTACAGCGAAATATTATAAAAACATTATTTTAAATGAGATAAGGTGGATATTTTGAATATCGAGCCGTCATATAATGAGAGGTTAATATCTAAAATGGTGCATGTAAAAAGACAAGAATACGGAATTAATAAACAGAATGATACGGATTCGTTGCCGGAATTGTATTCCAACATCACACACATTCTCTTTCCCCTTCCTAATATTCTCCTTATTCCCCTTCTTGTCATCATCCGTTTCTTGATTGTTTTTCCTTCTTGACATTACGTTATCTGACATTGTCGAAATCACTTGTTCTTTATTTATTTGCAATCTTGCTCCAATTTTTACTGTGTATCATCACAATGCTGTGATCACCACCTTTTTATGTTTTTTTTTATTCATTGACTCTCACATTTTATTTAATAAAATACATTTATATATACAGTTAGTTTGTATGTAATTAGCATTAATTTTCTTTTGTTAATGATCACTTTTTCGATTATTTTATTGCTGTATTACTGTTATGAATTTTTGACAACCAATTCGATCATTTTAATTTATTGACTCGCATTAAGATTATGACAAAGGAAAAACGAGAATACCACGATAAAGCGATAGATTTCCGATAATTTTATTATTATTATGTTTTTTTGTAACAATGAGAATGATCCAATCGGCGTTGAAACGTTTGTAATTATGTTTATTATGTTTTTAAATTAAACGTTCTTTGTTTTATAACTAGCTCTTAGCCCTTCAATTGTTCTAATTTGTTTTATTCTTGCAGAGCCTATTACTATTTATTATAAAAATATTGTATAGTATTACAAATGTCTTTTTTTAATACAAATATTTTTAAATCTATAAATCAACAAGTTTGTAAGATTGCAAAAATTACATTCGGTAATGACCTATAAATAAATTAAATTTTTAATAATTATTTCTTAATTACTCGTTAACCAATGTAAAAAATATTTTGATTATGATTTAACATTATTATAATATTACACATCAAATTAACCGATTTTTAAAATCTTATTTAATATGTAGCATACTTTTACTTATCTAGAATCGATTAAAAAGGTCATTTATATATCTTCTTGGTTTTTATGTTTTTATTTTTTCCTTATGTGTGTATCTCTCTGTGCTATTATACGAATTTTGAAAATCTGATGGAACCGTTGAAAGAAATTGTTATAATAATTTATTATTATTTCAGACATATTATTTAATATAAAAGGCCGTGAATGCGATTCATTACTGGGATATGCACCGGTAAGCGTTGTGACTCATAACTCGCTCCGGTTGACGGCATGCACCGAGTAATCTAAGGAACATACACATTCTCTTGTAAAAATAGTTCGGTCATTATTCTATCATCGTGACCGCAGGCAGTTTCAATTGTAGCTAGATAAGATCCTATCTCATTATTTCACCTATTGCTACCCACCGCTACTCGCTACCAGGATCTGTGGTGTACAAAGGAACATCGCGGAGATAAGGTATACCCACAGCTGCAAAATCAAAGCTCGATATCGTGCCTTTGGAATTCACGACGGAACAATCTGATAAAATTGAACAAGTTTATGCGCCTCTTTCGAATTGATTACATATCAGAGTGTATATTCGCTCGAACGTCGATTGTAAAATTTCGAAAATAAAAGCAAAGGAACGATTTTTTTTTTTTTTCCAGAACAATCAATTAATGAATTAAAAGGCGAAAGTGAAATTAAAATGTTCGCAATATTGCTAGGCAGTATCACAACAGAGTTCCATCAGCGTTTGACTACATTTGACTTTGCAAACCGCATCGAGCGTCAGCCTGGACTTCCCGTATTGTGGAGAGGAGACACACCGGCTGTTGTATACGAAATAATTAGCAGCGTCGTGCAAGGTGTTTAGGGGATCTAACAAGGTTAGCTAGTCTGGCTAGCGTGGGGGCCTCACGCGCGAGAAGGCGCTCCTGCGAACCGCACCGTCGGGCTTCTCCGTAAGGGCCCAACGGTCGGATGACTCATCGGGGCCCGGATATAATAATGCGCACCACAACGATGATGATGCCGGTGGCGATCAGGAGAGAGACCCCTTCCATAAAGCTACCCCCTTAACAGTAACGCAATTCAGCGAGCTCCACGTGTACGATCCGGTGTTCTTAGTCATCAAGTTATCCGGAACCGCTATCCTCTTTCTCCTTTTTTCCTCCTCGTCTTCTTCTTCTTCTTCTTCTTTTCTCCCCCATGCCGTTTCCACCACCTGATCCACGCACGTGTAAAATAGACGACTAGAGGCGGCTATGTCCAGGTCAACGTACGGCACAAATTCGCTGCCGAACGCGTGAGTCATCGCGCGCGAACCGTGCAAGCGACGTATACGCAGAGGAACGCGATGTGTGGGCATTTAGGAATACCATTTGATGTTCCGCGGATGCGAGGTATTTTTTAGGTCGACGACATCGACATCTATCGCCCGCCGACGTTGCCAGTGCATATACGAATACATTAACCCGGCGGGCCGGGCGGGGACGTTAATTTTTTATGGAGTCGGAGATCCAGAGATGTCGTCGCCACCACTGGACCGGACGAGCAACATTTCGCAACACTTACGAATAATATTTCACGAGAAACGGCGATAAAAGTGAGCGACAGGGCGTGAATTGATTCAACTCGGCATTTATCGCCGATTCGATTCTACACTTTTCTTTTAATTATATAAATTACGGTAACAAAGAATTTATGAAGATTAGAACACATCGAATTGATCTGGTAACTATATATGACTGTAATAAAACGCTAATAAAAGTGTTTTCGTATTAATAATCCCAACGATAGTACGAAAAATTTTTCGTATCATCTTTTGAAAAATATCAATTTCGACATTAGGAAATCGAAGGAAATGCAAACTAAAGAAATACGGAGGAAATGTATATTCGAGGTTGAAGTGGGTCTCTTCGTTAGTTCACGGAGGAAAAATGCCGGAAACTTCCTGCATACGTAATCCGGGAAATTCCTCGCCAGAGTAAGGACCGTGTTTTCCGGATTGCAATAACAGAACGTTTTTATTCGTTCTTCACCAACAATGGGTTCGAGCTACTTGAGCGGTGCGGCTACGAGGAAATGATATACGTATGCGCAAGTGGAACACACCGTTGCTAATTGGTTAATCGTGTCCATCAGAGAGAAAGATAGGGAAGCCGCGAAAAGCCGAAGGCGATGGCCGCGCGGCTCGTACAAGAATCATTTTTTGCGTGCTGCTCGTACGAAGCAAGTGGTAACTAACGGAAAGCACCATTTTATTAATTACGCGAGTCCGAACGCAAAAATACTTAATGTTACTTGTCACGAGCGCAGAAAATGATTCAATGATCGGTTGTACGAATTTATTTTTTATCCGTTTATCATTTATTTTATCTTACTTTTTGTTGATACTATTATTTTTATGAATCTTGTCTCTTGTATAGATTTTTTATTTAGATTCTATTTTTATTAGGTGTACAAATTAGTTCGGTCCGTTTTCCGCACTGAACTGAACGAGAAAAACGGACCGAACTAATTTGTACGCCCAATATTTTTTATTAGATTTATAATTTCTTTATAATATATAGACGCAAAATCAAGATTAAGATTAATATAAATATGTTATATTACTGGAACAAATAGAGAGACCGAGACACAGAGAGAATATTATACATACATATAATAAAAATATATCGAAACTATAATTTACGTGCAACATAATTAATATGTAATACATAGATTAAATAACAAATCTCTCTCGCATTATTCTTCTTTCTCTCTTTGCGTGTTTCTTCACTTCCTCCATTTCTGTATTCTCGCCTGAAAACTAGTAACTGACGAATTCGTTTGGCGAAGACCCGTTCCTGAACCTCGGAATGTAAAGAGAGAAGGGGAAATTGCACAATCAGACATTGCTCTCGACGAGTGTACGACGTGGTTCCTAAACGTGACGCATAACTCAGGTGGATGAAACGGAGGTAGATGACACAATTTCACTTCCAGTTGGTGGATTAAAACCGTAGCTACCGCATATCCTCATGAGAAAGCAGTGCGATAAGATAATCACACAAATAACTATGTCGGATTAACGTTATCTATGAATATTGTCATCGGAATTCTCGCGACTCGCGTTTGAGAATATTTAAATTAAAAATAGATTTATCTCGTGTGGAAAACTGATTCCGAAGCGAGACAAAAATCGAGATTCGATATTTGCCGAGCGACGATATAACGCCAAGTCGTGAAATAATGTTACGATTGAAATGCAGAAGGTCGATGAGTCATACGCTATTTTTATATATATATATAATACAAAATCTGATAAGTCCAAGCGGAGTTTATACACTGCACAGATGATAGTGCGTTTTGATTACATCGATATACACTTGTAACTACGTCGCGATACTTCACGCGTGATTTAATAAGTGAAATCAAATAAAATCAAATCTTGTGTGACGGTCTTTCTATTATATTTTGTCACTTGCAGGGATGGGAAGTAACTCGTTACTTGTAACGAAGTTACAATTAGAGTTACTTTCTTTTCAGTAACTGTAACTTAACTTCGTTATTTTTTTCCATCTGTAACTATAACTTAACTTGGTTACATTTTTTGAGTAACTAGGAATTAATTTAATAGTTACTTTTATAGTTACTTTATGTACATTCAAATTCTTATTTATCAATTTAGTGTGCGATAGTGTCCATTTGGTGCTACAAATGCTTCGAAACATTTGATTAATCAGAAGAAAGAAATTTAATTAAAAAGCGTTCAACGAACTTTTGTATCTGTTTGATACATATTTTTGATTACATATTAATATTTTCGATTAGTGCTGGAATTTGGAATCTAGAATTTATTTGCAACTTTTAGCTGAACATAAAAAGAATATTGTTTGCAAGAAAACATTGTTACTTTAACGAAAAACGTTTCTGCCATACAATTTTCTTCTTCAATTTATATAACATGTAACCAGTCTTTTTTTTAATTGTCCCAATTACTCTGATGACCCTGTGTATCATTCTTGTTTAATATTAGGTGAAAAACACGGGTAAAACGATACACGAAGGCAGTTGGGTAACGTTTCTGAATGCAGCCTTAGTATCGATGCTAGTAGG
Organism: Cyphomyrmex costatus; assembly: GCF_001594065.2. Taxonomy (NCBI): domain Eukaryota; kingdom Metazoa; phylum Arthropoda; class Insecta; order Hymenoptera; family Formicidae; genus Cyphomyrmex; species Cyphomyrmex costatus. The sequence goes on from NW_017280155.1 coordinate 678,659, forward strand.
GAAAATTCTGATGAAAAGGTAACTTAACAGTAACTTAAAGTTATTTCTTCAGTAACTGTAACTGTAACGAATTACTTTTCAGAGTCAATAGAACTAGTAACGGTAATTAATTACTTTTTGACAGAAAAAACTGTAACTGTAATTAATTACTTTGACAAAGTAACTTTCCCATCCCTGCGAGTATTACATTTCCTTTGTATGAGGAATCAGTTTAATTCGGGGTCAACATTTCGTAGGCGTTACTCCGATTTAAATTTTCCGCTCTATTTTATCGGTAACTACTTGGACAGTAGCTAAGACATGCCTTCCATCTGTTTGCTCACGATAAGGTAATTTCTGCGTCAGCGTCCCCGTAGCGAGAGAGACTTGGATTTCCCCGGCGGCAGAGCGCATTTTGTTCTAGTTGAACGGGCCACTGAACGACAAACTAACGAGTGCGTGTACGTATCCCTGCAGAGACAAACGATGCAGGCGAGCATTCGGGGCTACGTCCGTATTTGCGGATCCTACGCAGGCTGGAAAAAATCCAGGTAGCTCTCTAATTATTCATCATCGCGTCCGAAAGGGAAAAAACGAAAATTGGCGAGTCCACTCGTTTCCTCTCTTTCGACTAATACTTTCATTCAAAGAGGATTCCGGCGGCCACGGCCGCCGGTTTGGATTAACGAGGACTCCATGCTTCTCTCCTTTATTTCCTTCAGGCGAAAAATATGTTTTCCCGAGTTGGCGGTAAAGCGTGCGGCGAGAGAGAGGGCCCACAATTTATACCTGTTTCAGGAAGCCCCAAACTCATCGAACCGGAATCAGCTCTAATCTGTATTTAAGTACGACGAAAATAATTAAAATATATTCAGTTGTAAAGATTCTCTTTTGTGTTGTTCCACGAGACCTTTCATCACGTAACTTTCATCATTGATCAATATTATTACGTTTTGAGGGTATCGAGCGTAAAATATCCACCCGTTTTCGTGACCGTAAATATGGGGGTATAAATCAGTGATATTGAAGTACTGGCGGATAAATCAGTGACGTTAAAATTGTATGGGAGAACAAATTTGTAAAATGTCATTGACTCGTTGCGAGAATACGCGAGCACGGACAGATAATGAGATGGAGTGAAAAGAAAGGAAACGAAGAATGACGTGGCATTCCTGACCTATAATTTTGGCAAAGCGACTCCCTTCTTGTACAATATATGTATATTCAAATGCGGTAGATATAATACTAACTACCGAGAACTTCCACTATACAACCGCGAAAAATGACAAATATGGCAACACGCGAATATCTTTTCGAAAAGTTGAACCGCAGATTTTTTTAGTCTCTGGATTGTCGTCCAATTTAAATTACTCTTCCCAATATTAATTAAATATTACGTTTATTTGTCAAAATAACGCAAATTATTTAGAATCGCACACCTCCGCTGATTTTCATAAGAATGACTTTTACGAACTGCAATTTAAAAAGGACACATTTAAAAAACGCAAAAGTCGAACGACAGGTATACACAAGTCATCAGGTGCAATCATATGGGCCGAATCAGACTTTCAAGCTCATCCGGTGGTGGAGAGAAACGGAGAGAGGTGGAAAAGATCGGAGCGAGAGGGACGCAGAAATCGACGCAGTCTCGCTAACCCATAATTTCCGAAACAGTTCCCTCCAGGCTATCCCCAGTTGAACGAGAAGAGCGGTAGACGATCCTTGGGCGTCCTTTATATACCTGGCCTTTTACCCTGCCCTGCCCGCCCCCGCGCGTCGCCGGGGTCAAAGAACGTCTCTTTTCCTGTTATTGCGGTTCGAGGATCGCGAAAAGAAACCAAAACAGTGGCGCGAAAAAGTTTTTCGTATATTGCGCTCGCAGCGCAAACTTAGAATAATTCGTCGTTACTTTTCGGCTTCCCTTAAATAGTACCGTGTAACGCCCACCGATTACGCGCGCGTTGACCATCGCCGGCAGCGATTTCCCATCCGGCGATACCATAGGGCTCTTCTCTCTCTCTCTCTCTCTCTCTCTCATCCTCCCTCGCGCCTTGGTCCATCCGTCGATTTCTCTTTCTTCCACCGGCCAGGCATTGCTCTCTCGCGTTTATTAAAACGCATCGCGTAGAAGGCGCATCGAAGCATCCCTATTCGTGGCTCCCTTAAGAAAATTACTGTAATTAGCCTCTCCCTCCTACGCTAACCACCGCTCTAACTTATGCCCTAATTCTATCCTCACGACGATCCGCAGAAAACGCCATGCGTTTTGCCCGCTCTCGTTTTGCTCGCGCACCACACCACGATCCAAGGTTGCTGTCCGAGCCAACATAATTGTTCTTTCCGTGAACCCCCGTGTCGTTTTCGAACGAGACGATCTAACGGCATAATTTCCAGTTCCTCGTATTGATTTATTCCACGATGTCGAGCATCTATCATTTATGAGAATTTTAATCTGCCTAGATGGCCTTAAACGATTTTCTCTTCTATCTTTATGTTGTATTCCTCTTATACCGAAGTCGAAAAGGGTTTTATGGCCAATAAAAAATCCGGTTGTTGGCTACAGTGTGTTTCTACCAAAAAAAGAAAAAATAAAAAGCGTATCGTTTTCATTCCATCAGATCCGTCTATCGATGTTATTCCAATATACTGAATGTCTCGCCGCACCCTATAATTACGTGGCTCAAATAATGCGTTTAATGCTAATGTAATTTTGTTCTAATAATCGATCTACACTCTTTTATACTTATCGTTCGAATAGCCGCATTTTAAAACGTCGAATACGTATATCGTGCGAAACTATCGAATAAAAAGTAATCAAATTTCAATATACGTATATAATTAAATTTTATTTTTTGAAATAACCAATATTTTTTACAATCTATTGTATTAGATGAAAATAAAAATTTACAAAATTCAATGCTATTACTTAATTGCTAAACCATTTCTATAAAAAAATGCAGATATTATATAAATAATATTACGATAATCTCTCAATATTCAGCAGTGCAATATATGTATTTTACTCAATTTGTATTGCGTTCATTATCGAAATATCATTGCTCATGACTTTAAACTAATCCAAGATATGGGCTTAATAACAGCTCCCACGAAAATACTTTTACAAGTGTATTGATTCGATCAACTCATTTCTTGACATACTTCGAGTATCCAAGCGGATCCCTGTGAAGTTAATTCCTCCATTAATTAGCCCTTAATTTTTTTTAGAGTTTAAAGAAAAAAAAATTGAGTTCTAACTAATTTCAAGGAGTTTTTCCGATGTGTTAGACATTTGTCGATAGCTGATTCACTACTGTTTGGGTATATAAGAATTCTCCGAAAAACATGTCCAATTCGAGAAACTCACGTGCAATGAAACTGAAGGTCTGAAGGTCTACCTTTTTTTTGTCCTTTCTTTCTCTTTCTCTGTCTTTCACAACGAGATCGATCAAGTTTGAGACCAGTTTCGAGGGAATCCCTTCGTCTTCCCGTTCTTCGTTTCAAAGTTTATTGCACGAAACGCTATATTGTGCATCTTTTCAGGAGCATAAACGAATAATAGAGGAGTGAAAGAGAGAAACGGAGAAAAAGAAGAAAAAGAGAAAAGATCAGATGTGACCTTGTCATGTGATCAAGAAACTTTGGCAAAATCTTTTATGTAGACCTTCAAGACTACTGGTGGACATGCAGTCTGGAACTGTCGGCGACATGCCGAGCATTTTACATCTGTCAATTCCTTAAAAGGCCTAGATTATGGTTTCTTAATTCAACGTCACATTCTGTCAGTTGTTACTGAGCTTATTGTTATAAGCTCGATTCTGCGTATACATTAAACACATTATTGTAAAGCATCCCTGAAACATTTCTTTGAACTGCTTTTTATATTATATATCCAGAATTAGAAAGGAAATTTAAAAGGTTACAATATAAAGATCCAAGTTATTTTACAAAGTCATTTCAAATATAAAGAGTCCTTGAAAAATCCAATTCTTTTGACATAAAAACAATTTTTTTTAAAAAAAGGAAATTTATTATACACTTATTTAATCTAAAATTATATAGGATAAAATAAATGTATTTAAATAATTACGGTGTAATATGCGTACATATATAATATATTTTGACGCGTAATAATAAAACATTCTGTATTTTCGTAACAATTGATCAATATATTGCGTCTCACACGTTTATCACAAATAGATTCAATGACAAGAATATATTTTTCAAAAAATTATAACGGATCTCTCTCTTTTTCTTTTCTTCCAACTTTCATAATGTCTTCGAAACCCGTTTCTAAAGAGAACATAAGACGAACCACAAGTTTTAAAGCCCAACGACGCACACCTATGTATTTTTAAATAAAAAAAATTTGATATATAGAAACAAGGATGTGTAGAAACAGGTAGTAAGAAAGGAGATAAAAGAAATAAGAAGGTGTGTGAACAGACATAGGTACCTGTTGATACCTGTTGATACCTGTTCGAACTTGCAGGTGTATTTCAGGTAAAGACGTGCAGTCTCAGTTGCACACAGACAGCAAAGGGAACACAACTACAAAAAGAGAGGATCTTTTGCAAAAATTCATAGCTGACCGACTTCCGGTGCCCCCATTGTGTTGTGAAAAAACTCATTATACTTTTACCGTATTGTGTTATTTTACCCACAGTGTGCTCTTTGAGTATTTTATTGAGGCGACATACGTCATTATAAATTGTATCCGATCGAACAAATTTGACGTACCTATACGTTTTAAATATCGGACAAAATATTTAATATTTTCCCTGGTTTCGCTCTGACGCGCATATATAAAAAGTACAATTTGAAAACCGGGTCCCAACGGATTCCGGGAGAAAATAAAAAGCGGGATCTCGTAACGCGAGACGGGAACGGTAACGACGGCAGCACACTGGCCATAAGAATATTAAGACTGGTCTTAAAGAGATGAAAAAAGAAAAACTCATCCGTCTGGCTGTCTGGTGGCCGTCTGGCTACATGAACGTGCGTCTCAAGACGCATTATTAATATTACTAATTAAGGATCTATTCGTTATCTTCCATTGTAGTTAACGAGATGACAGTTCTAAAAATAATTTAAATAGTCATCCAGAAAATTACTTAAAATAGTTTTGTTGTTTTTTTTATGGTACTCGAAAGAGGTACTTATCTGTACCTGTAACCTAAGATGACGTCAAATTTTGATAACGTCTTATCTTAACGTCAATAAGACGGTGTTGTTTTCTACTTGGGTAGTTTGATTATGACGGAATCGATATTAGAATCTTGTAAATTTCTAAAAAAAATTTCTTTGTCGATCAAAGCAGAAATGTAAGAATATTCCAAAAATAAATGACGTTTCGCAAATAAGCTATCAAACCATAGTATGCTTCCGTAGATTACGAGTGTATCCAAGTTCATATATATGCCTTTGTTTCTGATATGTAGAGGAAAGCCCCCTATTATGAGATAGCGGCGTTTCTGCTAAACTAATAAATGCGATCTGTTGATTCTACCATGAAATTATTGCTCTTGGATTGTAAACTATTTAGTGGAAAATTCATTGTTAGATCATGCCTACAGTAATTGTAAAATAAAATCTTAGAATTTGAATGTTTTTTCAAGTTTCATTGAGATAAGCCTTTAATCATTGTTTATTGTTTAATAAGTAATTATTTGGCAATAAATTCTTCATGTAGTAATAGAGTAAGATCGTACTGATAGAAAACTACGGAATATGTTGAATTGTTTAATTAAAGAAGTTAGATTTGATGATCGTAAAGCTGTAAGACGTGATACTCGTAATATGAGATACCCAGGATATTTCTAATATGAAATAATCTATACTTCTGTGCCCAAGTGAAAATCGATGTTAAAGTATAAATGTTATTGTACAATAATAAAAAGAATAACCGGAATGAACATTGAGGGTCTGTTTCTGCAATACTTCGTTTCAATTACTACTAAAGACAAATCCTGAGTACAATGCATCACATGCTCAATTTACGCGCACAACTCGTTGGTATTTTAGAAACAACAAATAAAGTTTTTTTTAATTCTAATACTGATGTACTTTGTGCTTTATTATCGATTTCTCGGGCTATCTCATATTAGGATCACAATTTTTTGACTTTGCGATTTGTGTTCACCTTTTACATTTCTTTAATTAAAAAATAAAATAAAATTTGAATTACATTTTATCTTAAAGCTTATTAAATTCTCTTCAAAATGACCTATTATTTTTTGAAATTCTGCCTATAAACTTCTAGCATTTACTTAAAGTAAACTCAGTATCTCATAATAAGAGCCTTTCCTCTACATATTATGCTTTAATAAATCGCACACATTTCTGGCCTGACGTATATAATAAGAGATAAATAAGCAAGTTTCGTGGTTTCCGTCACGTGTACTGTCACTTGCAACCCTCTTTATTTCCCGGTTTCTGGGAAGAGATCGAGCGCATCTCTCTCTCTCTCTTGCGGTTTCTCTCGTGAAATATATTGAAGAATATTTATAACCTACTCCGATGTGTCGGCCGTTGTTGGTACGTTATCGGGCAGAAATATCAGTTGCCCCGGTACAACCTCGCATCCTGCACGAAAAATCTTCCTTCCCATTTCCTGGCGCATTTCCTCCCGAAACCGCCGCCGATCATAGCGTCACATCTCGCCATTTCGTGCGAAATTAACGTGATCGCGCCGTGCAAAAAATGCAAGTTGGCATGATCCGGTCGCGATTAGAAGCGCGTTATTACCGAATTATGCGGTGGGCGACGTCCGGCCCGGAACATCTCTTAATTACGCCGCGTTACGAGTTAAAACGTTCGCGTAGCCTAACCAAGACAAAAAAAAAACGGCTGGTTATGGTCAGAGACCTTGTACTTCTAAGAACGAATCGTCGAGAATGTAGTCGTTAAAAACTCTTTTAAAAATCGAGCTCTTCTATATCCCATTAAAACACGCAGAGACTGTTTTGAAAAATTAGATCAATATTAGATCTGTCATGACTGAAGTGTTCATGACATACACTTTTGGAACTTAAAGTGAGACTTTTAAGTTTGATATTTAGCAAAAAGAGAAAAGAGAGGAATGATAAAAGACCTCTCATCGACTTATCAAAAGTGCAACTCTTCAATGCCTGAAATGTTATTCAGTTATAAAATTCGAATTAGATCGGAACGTATCATGTTACATTTTCACTGCAAACATGTTTACACGTCTACGATGCGTCACGTCTCGACACTGTAACGGAAAGATTATGATATTTTTCGAGCTTGAATAGAAATGTGAGACACCAGCTCATTTCACAACGGATTATATAATACATAACGCGAATCCTTTATCCGTCAGCATTCATTGCGATTTCTTTTGAAGGCACTGGCTCGCATCAGAAATGCATCCGATTGAGCCGTGGCGTTTCCAGTGTGCGATTAGAATCCCTCCGGCGACCTTGGCAGCCAAGCAGCGAGGAAGACAAAGGATTCTCGCGGGTGGAATTTGCGAGGATCGCCCCCGTCTCGTCTCGTTCTCCGATCGCGTGACTGGCCGGAGCCTCCACATAATAAGGTTACGCGATGCACACACGAGCGTGCAGTAAGAGCTTGCGGCGTCTCCGTTAATTCGTTTCTGCGGGTGTGAGTCATCGGGTCTATTTCTTGTCAGCGATCGCGGGATCCATCCGATACTTTCTAACAATTCGGAGGGGAAGAAGAAAGAAACTCTGCGGCGAGGGTCTTGAAATTGTTAGGTCAACCGGTTGGTGAGAATACGCCCTATACCTGCTCCGAAAAATCATATCTAACGTCTGATTCATCTCGCTTCTGAGTAATCTACTTGTTATTTCGCTGAACCTGCCTCCCCCGGTAAGCCTTTCGCGTATCTGATGATGAGTCAATGATTACAAATAGTACTGGTACACAAAAACAATGCTAATTATGCAAGACAGTTGTATTTGTTTCTATCATTTGAGACATCTTTGTTAATTTTAAAATAAAGGCATATACAAGAAATAATAAAATTATGATAGAATCCTCCTTTCCTAGGATTTTTTTTTTTCATAACAAATAATCCGTGCGTCATTTGTTCTTAAGCTCGACAAATATACTTCAATAGAATTAAATAGTTTATTCTGTCTCTTATATATCATACATATAGTTATTATAATCATTGTTTTTCCTACGTTTAAAAACGAGATATTGAAATAATTGATGATAAATTTCGAATAATTAATCGATTTTAAATTAATTCATGGGTCTTGTATTAAAAATAATACTTTTCGTATATTTCTGGTTTATTTTATGTTGCGAGTTTTGTTGGTTTAAACAAATAACCGAAAACATACTTAATCTAATACATAATTTCATATATTCTCTTATCATCTCGACTCGATTTTTCTATTAAGCTCATTGTTAAGAACAACTTTAACACTATCAGATTTTAAAATCAATCGATGCAAATAATAATTGGGTAAAATAAAGGATGCTATATTTTTACTAACAATGTGTCAGGAGAATGAGCAAAAATCTTTAGGAATTGCTTCAGGTCTATTCACGACGAGCATCCCCACTCTGTTGTTACGAAGAAGACAAAGAGTGAAGAAAGAGAGAAAAAGAGAGTAAGATTGGAGACCAAACTAGGCCTGTTCTGTTCGTGACTGAACTTTTGCATACACAGGTCATCGTTTTTCCTTTTCTCTTTTCCCGGAGAGAAAAGGAAAAACGATGACCTGGGTGTGCAAAAGTTCAGTGAAAAAGAACCGGTCTTCTATCCCCTCACAGCCAATAGCAAACAAGATCGCGCGCGCAGGTAGCCTAATTGTATTCCTTTCTGGATGAAATAATGTCAGTATATAACGATTAGCTTTCATCTCAGTTCTCATCGACACTTCAGTGAGAGAAGTTCAGTTATTCCAAGAAAGTGTTCTTTTTGTTGCGGTCTTACGTCACGTTTATAATTACACGCAGGTAACGTTATTTAACGTCAAGTAGTTTGGAAATTAATTTCAGATTTATAAAAACTCGATAAAAACGATGGATATAGTGATATCTCGATAATTATAACAATATACTCAAGCTTCTTTTTGTTTGTAATGCGATATTAGAGAATAAAAGACATTTCCTTTTCTATCTTTCTCGATAGTAAAATTATAAAAGGCAAATGATACACACGTACAGAAGTTGACACGCACACACGTGAAATAAAAACCGCAACTTAATGATAGTGCATCGTATTCAAGGTCATTTCTAAGAATCGCATCATTCTGTCCGAGCAGTGAACAAGACAAATTATAAAAATTATTTCAACGTTGCGGTCGTCCACTCGTCACGGTAGAATGATTAACGCGATTGAGGATCTGTAAAGCTAGCACGACATTCTATTAATGTGAAAAAAAAAAATAATAAACCTTCCGCATTTTTTTATATTAAAAAATCAAAATTTTAAGTATAGCGTGCTAATTTCAGTTTTTTTTTTTTTTACTATAAACAATGCGGTGTTTTTTTTATTTTGATGAAGAATCGTGAAAAGTTCTACTGGAACGTCATTACTTTTTTTATGTTAATGTCGTGTGTTAACTTCGCAAGATTATGATTCGGCGTTTTGAAAGTACGGCTTCGACATATAGAGGAGAGGCCCCTATTATGAGATACCGAGTTCATTTTGTGTAATTACTAAATGTTTATTGGTAGAATTAAAAAAAATAATAGGTCATTTTGAAGAGAATTTAATAAGCTTTAAAATAGTGTTATGTAAAATTTAATTCAAATTTTATTTAATTTTTTAATTAAAGAAATGTAAAAGGTGAACACAAATCGCAAAGTCAAAAAATTGTGATCCTAATATGAGATAGCCCGAGAAATCGATAATAAAGCACAAAGTACATCAGTATTAGAATTAAAAAAAACTTTATTTGTTGTTTCTAAAATACCAACGAGTTGTGCGCGTAAATTGAGCATGTGATGCATTGTACTCAGGATTTGTCTTTAGTAGTAATTGAAACGAAGTATTGCAGAAACGGACCCTCAATGTTCATTCCGGTTATTCTTTTTATTATTGTACAATAACATTTATACTTTAACATCGATTTTCACTTGGACACAGAAGTATAGATTATTTCATATTAGAAATATCCTGGGTATCTCATATTACGAGTATCACGTCTTACAGCTTTACGATCATCAAATCTAACTTCTTTAATTAAACAATTCAACATATTCCGTAGTTTTCTATCAGTACGATCTTACTCTATTACTACATGAAGAATTTATTGCCAAATAATTACTTATTAAACAATAAACAATGATTAAAGGCTTATCTCAATGAAACTTGAAAAAACATTCAAATTCTAAGATTTTATTTTACAATTACTGTAGGCATGATCTAACAATGAATTTTCCACTAAATAGTTTTCAATCCAAGAGCAATAATTTCATGATAGAATCAACAGATAGCATTTATTAGTTTAGCAGAAACGCCGCTATTTCATGTTAAGCGCCTATCTCATAATAGGGGGCTTTCCTCTACATACGTATTTTAATTTTTAATTATATAAAAATATGTAAATAACAAGGCTCAATAAATTTAAAAAATAGTTAATACAAACAGGGCTACGAGCCAACATTCGTTGAAATATAAAGGTCTTAGTAAATATAAAATGTCATTAGTTAAAAATAAATATAAAGTTTAATAAAATTTAAAAACAAACGTTTCGACCTTTATTAGGTCATTATCAATGTTAAAAAATCGTAAGAAATCGTTAACGATGTACAGAATATGATATTAAAAACGAATACTTGTGTCAAATTATTATAAAATACGAAAAATAAGTATATAAATTTTATACTGTGGATATTTAATTTCTCTCGCTATTGATAATAGCCGAGATGATTAAGTCTTCAATAGCGAGTGAGATTAAATATCCACAGTATAAAATTTATATACTTATTTTTCGTATTTTATAATAATTTGACACAAGTATTCGTTTTTAATATCATATTCTGTACATCGTTAACGATTTCTTACGATTTTTTAACATTGATAATGACCTAATAAAGGTATTTACTAAGACCTTTATATTTCAACGAATGTTGGCTCGTAGCCCTGTTTGTATTAATTATTTTTTAATTATATTTTTAGACGTTGAATCATCTTGAAATTTTCGTCGCGAAATATTATGTGATAGAAGCAACATAAACTAATATTTTGTTACGCAGAAGGAATAAAAAATAATGCATTACATAACGATGCGTTGTAAATATATTAACAATATTTCATTATAGTATTGCCCTGGCAATGTAAAAGGTGGCTATTAGTATCCGCGTTATCTCGAAAAATTACTCGATGATGATATAATCTTGTCGTGGCTAAACTGCACTCGTCTCTATTGGATCTTGATGATAGCTGCCGGCAAATACTTATCCTCAAGTGCACGCATGCACCTTGATATTATATATGCCCTCACAGCTGGAAATGCGTATCCATGCATCGGTACTTAGTCAATTATTGCTCGTTTGTTTGCATAACCCTTTTTGCGTTAAGCACGTAACTTTTATGGATATTTTAGCGACTCGGCTGTCACGCGGTAGCGTAATACTCGACATTACGGACGATTTTGTCAATAACAGGTTGTAAGACAATGTAAATCAAGCTCCGCTGTCGTGCGTAAAATTGAAACAGCATCAGTGTCGGGAGAAAAACCAAGATTGTCCCCCGGGACGTTTATTAAACTCGTCCCACCGTGTGCATAAAAACGTCACTGCAGGCCGATCGGGCCGCGATAAAAACGGATTTTGCGCAGCAACCTTATCCGCGATCGTAACTACGCTCGATATTTATCGTGACGGTTCACGGCTCTGCCACCTCTTAAAAAACCGCAAGAACGCGGCAGGCAAGAAACCTTGCGGCTAAAGAGCGACGATTTCGTTACCACATCCGCAAACACCCTCGCGAAGTTCCGGTCTTACGATCCATCATTTGCGTCCGACTATCATATCATTCTCTGCTACACATAATAGAGAGAGAGAGAGAGAGAGAGAGAGAGAGAGTAACGTCACCTTAACGCCGCAATTTCTTTTTGTTTCAATGCAAGAAAACTGTTTCTCTCCCAAAATCATTTATTGAGTGGCCCGTTGCGTGTTGGTGAAAATGATTATTCACGGTTAAATCGAGATCGATATCGGCGAGCATGAAACACCGCGTGCCTTCATTCCCTTTAAAGGTATAGAAACGCCAATTTGCGCCGTCTGGCGACCTGAAAAACGACGCGATAATTACAGATGTCGAAGCGAAATGGAGTTAATTTCGTGTAATCTTCGCGGTCGATAGTTCGGCCATTTCGAGAAACTAATTCGTCGCGACTCTTCCCCTTGACACTGGGATTCACTTATCGTGGAAATCACCGTAATACAGCGCGTCAATGTGTCTTGGGGGGGTTTCGTGACTGAAGTTACAGAACGCTCTCCGAGAGAGCGGAGTTCTTTTACTCCAGCAGTTAACGCGCACGTAGGCGATGGTTTAAAATTACAAAATTGCGGACATTAGTTGTACAGTTGCAGCTGCGTGTTGAATCCATGTACATGTATACGCGTGTACGTGCACCCACGTCACTTTCGTATCAACGTGAATTATAACGAGTTTATTTGAAATATTGGCTGAAATATTGGTTCAGCAGAAAAAGCAGCTTTGCAACTGTTGTAAAATTCTTGAGTATACGATTGGCTTACACATTTAGATCTAGTGAGAAAGTAAGGACAAGACCAATCATGTTAAAAAATTTTACAACAGTTGCAAGATGCTTTATCTGCTGAACCCAGCCATTAACTTTTGCCCCATTTATCGCATTTCCGTTTTTTATCTAGTTATCTGTTTATTGTACATGTAAACGCATTTGGTTGAAAGATTCTAAATTTTATGTATCTTTTATTTATATTTGTGTACTCTCTGTGAAAGAAGTATAAAAATTCAGGGTTGCCACCAATTTTTCATCCTAAAATTTCCTGACATTTCCCCGATTTTACTGACAAAATTTTGTAATTTTCCCTGAGTTTCAATAATAAATATTTTGAAATAGTTTTTGTATTTTCATCCTGATTTGAAAATTGTTAAAGATTTTGTTGATCGAGTAATTTAACGTAACAGTGTAATTAAATTAATGTTGTAATAATAATACTATTAATACTATTAATAAATAATACTATTAATGTTGCTGATACTACATTTTATCGTTAATAGTACTTTTTGTCTTTTCCTTTTATGTATGAACATGATTCTTTTCCTCTTCCTCTCTTTCTTTTTACTCTACTGTACTATCTAAAATATAAGGAACATAAATCAATGAATACAGTTTCTTTTTTATCAAAATTACGTCCTGTTTATTAAAATCTCAATCTGCTTATAAAAGTTAACATATTTGAAAGAAAAATCATAAAATTATAGAATAATAACATTTATTTTACTCACTTGTTCATAAGTGACATAGAACTTTCTTATATAAAACAAAAGAACAGACAACTTTAAAATTTCGATGTTTTTAGTAAAGCATTTAAATCTTTACAAGTTTACGTTAGCTTGTTAACATAACTAAAATTTCAAATCCTTAAAGAAAACTTAAATACTATGCAACATAAAAAATTGTACAAGTTTTTTAATCGAATGTTAATGACATCAGTGATGTTATTTCTTCATCAAGAGCACTTAGTTCATTAGTTTTTTACTTTTTTCTGCCAAAAGTTTTGCCTTCTTAGTCTTCAATTCTGAAATTTTTGTAAACAAAGATCTTTTTTTAGCAACCGAGTTGGCTTGAAGAACAAAGCGAAATGATTTTATCGATTGTGGCGTCGTGATATAAATAAATTTCTTTACAACTATTTTATTTTTCCTGAAAAGTGTGCTAAATCCCTTTTTCTGACTTTACTGACGCATTTTTGAAATACCCTGTGACATTTCCCTGATTTCCCTGACTTGTGGCAACCCTGAAAATTATATGAAGAATAAGCGTAAAAATAATGTACAATGGAAATTAATTGTGTACACTATAAATTGTTGCATATATTATTTATAAAGCTTTAAATACTTTTCTATGTGACGTAAAAAATTTGACGCATTTACGGTGCATTTTCAATTATTACTGCTAATAATTTTATCTAACATTTTATTTGGGTGCACAACCGCAGTCACAAATATAATACTTGAAACGCAAACGGAAGTCAGGAGCGATTATAATAGAAATGTGTGTCTGGGATTCGTCGACTCTATTGTTTTCAGCTTCCTATTATTTTCTTTCTCGTTATCACTAGGTCACACAGATACACCGAAATCGTAGGCCGTAGAACATCCGTGAAACTACGCCGTGAAATTACCGACGTATTCGGTTTCTCGTTTCCTTCGGCCGATTTGAAGATCTAATATTTGCTGAAAGCGCAGAGCGTGCGAAATCTGGTTCGATGAACTGCCCGGAAAGGGTGAACGTACCAATGACCCGATAAAAATGATAAGAAATGCGATTCGTAACATCAACCTGATAAAGTTGAGTCATCGTTTCGTACGGATATAATTCTCATGCCGCGCATTTTTCTCACACTGTCGTCCGTGTATTACGTTCGTGCGAGAAAAGAGAGGGGAAACACTGATAATTTTTATGCTTTATTTACAGAGTAAATTCACTTGTTGCGATAAAAAGAAATATATATATATATAAGATAGTATGTTATGAAGAAAAAAAGAAAACGGAATTTCTCGTATACGTAACCGCGATTAAACGTCTCCGTTCTTGACAGTCACCCATTATAGAGATCGTTTAATAACGCTGCTCTTGCCGTTAACCTCGTAAACGATGGCAACAGAGTGTTCGTAATACTTCTACGAGGGATATGAAACTTGTCGGAACATGTTCGCGGTAGACGCGTGTCGCGCGCGACGAGCGATAATACTCTTTTCCCGCCGCGATAATTGCCTCGATAATTAAGACGCTCCGTTGATTGCGAGAGATCTTAAGCTTTGGACGTTCCATCTTTCTTCTCAGAGCGTTCCCTCGTGATCGAACAGGTATAAATCAAATAAATCGTTCCCCGATTATCTCGTACGGATTCCATTCGGAAAAGGTAAACGTGACGCAAGCGCAAGCACACTTCTCGAAATGTATGACACGCAATAAATTTTGTTTACGTCAGTCGATATACGTGCGATATGCAGACACAGTTTAAAGAGCGACTAGAATTAGAACTAGAAGCGTATATAAGTGGTTTTACGCTTTCATCAGCATCTCTGGATGTTAAACCAGAAGCTTTAAATCATCATAGTGATGTGGACAGGCACGCTTGTTACTACATAGGCATGCATATATATGCGCGGAATAAGGAGCCTCTGTTAGAATTCCGCAGAAGCCGACAAATGAAGATATAGTGTATTTCGCCTAGTTGCGAACACGACGTAATTTATACACGCACGGCGTTATAATCTATTATCGCGCGTTATTATCACGTTACTATCACAGGATAAGCTCCGTTCTGCGGCGGATTTTAGTAAAGCTGACTTCTTCATGTAGCGAGGCTTTTGAACGATTTGCTTCTTTCGCGAAGTACACTGAAAAAAAATGATGTTCATATTATCAATGAATGACATTTATTGACTTGAAATTCATTGATATAATGAACTTTTAATAGATACTATGAATATTGTATTGAGCATTTTTCAATAGCTAATAACTGGATTTATTAATATAACAAATCACTGTTTATTAATATAATGTACTTGAATATATCATAACTTAATGGAACATTTAATTATATCAATGAAAAAGTTCATTCTTCCAACAAATATGTTCATATAGGCTTAATAAATTCATTCATTAGATGTCTATTATAAAATTTTATAGAAGCGATAAAATACATTCATTATATTAACGCATTCTTTTTTATTAGTTAATAGTCTGCACATTAACTTAATAACGGAATTCATTATATATATTAAAGAAAATGTTTATTGTTATTATAATAAATCCATGGTAGATTGTTTCAATGTACATATTCATTGTCACAATGAATTCTGGTAATAGTTTAATAACTCAAATTAATCATTTTATAAAACTTAAATCATTATAGGAATAAAATTGTTCATTGGATCAATTTTAGTGAATTTTTTATTAATACCAATGAATATTTTTATTGTATTTACGTACATTTTTGGTTCAGTGTACTTTCTTGTTTTACTTACTGAAATAATAGTTGCTTTCCATTTACACACAAGTGAAACTGAGTCTGAAGTGAGCTGAGTATGAAATACTCAGATTAATGACGTCACTACTTGCTTTACTTTGGTAAAATTAACAAATAGGCAACACAGGTTTATAACCTCACTATTAAAATGAGTCTATACGAGACTCAATAAAGCACACGGTCTCGATCTTGTGCGGTTTGCAGGTAAAAACTCAGTTGAATCTCACTCCTCAGAATGCAAAAGGAACGCGCGTTCAACTGAGTTATGACGTCACAAGTGAGAATAATCTGAGAATCGGAGTAAAGCCGTAATCACCCTAGCGATTGTGCGATTGCGTGATTGACAATTGAGGATTACTTTTCAACCAATCGGAGCGAAGTAGTCACTGCTTTGCTCTAACTGGTTGAAAAGTAATCCTGAATTGTCACTCCCAATCGCACAATCGCTAGGGTGATTACGGCTTAAACGGAAAGCGACTTATATCGCGAAGAATTACGCCGATTCGAGCATTTTGTGCGATTTGAGACTAAGTAGCGTAGGTTCCCGGACCGATGACCAGCGTATACGCCCACGCGATCGCGGTGGTCGTTCTAAAAATATATACGGCCCCAGTACGGCGCGCGTATACGTGGTGCTACCGGTTTTAAATCTCGGCCGCTACCGGACAGCGACCGATGTCGCGCTGCGCGACGCGATGCTAAATATTGAAATAAAACGACGCGACACCGTTGCCGAGAGACCAGGAAGGAAGGGTCGCTTGCCGGACGTTCCTAGATCGCGAATCGTTTAATCGCTAAACGCGGAGATCGTTAATCGAACGTTGACCAGTGTCGTCCCCGTGACAGCGACTCCAATTACGCGGAGCTCGAAGGCGGTTATTAAGCCGACATTTGCATCCATGTCTAATAGATTTGGCAAGGTACGATTATGATTTTTCCGCGACGACGGAAAATTGCAACGCCGAGAATTTTATTTATTAGGTTGTCTTGAAAGTCAAGTTCACAGGAGGTGAGTGTAATGTAATGTAATTTTAATTCTAACATCGATGATGGAATTTTTATAAATAAAATTGATCGATATGGAAATTAAAGGTTGATAAGAATACGAAAGTGCAGGATATATCAGATCTAAAAAGATTTAATCAGAGATTTCGAAAAGAGTAATTTCATTTGGGTATAATTGATGAGATTGATTATCAAAAGCTGATAAGACATATTTTGTCGTAACGTGTGTTATAGAAATAAAGATTTATTTTAAGAATTAATTTAAACGATTTTTAAAATTTTATATTTCATTTGTTAACATATATAATAATCATTTAATAAATTAAACAACAACTTTACTTTTTATGTATTGCAAAATATATTTTAATTACTTATCTATTCATGATAAAAGACACATACTTGTTAATTAAGGTATGATAGCTTATCTGTCAACAATTAAAAATGTATTATTACATATATTGTGCAATATTTCGTAATATCGAAATTGAATTGTCCTCTTATTTTCTAACATCTCCTAAAACTCGTTGCACGTAAAAATTATTACATGGCATTAAAATACTCTCCGAAGTTCTCGCAACTGGGTTTAACTTCGTTAAGCGAATCGACTTCTCGTACAATGACGGCACAATCAACTCGTCCCTTCCTAAAGTCGCCTCTTTAACTTTTACGTACATTAAAGACAATTGGCTTCGTAGAAGTGGCGTCTCTCGTAACGAGCAATTTCTGTAAGTCGCGCGATCAAGTTCGCGTATCGATCCACCGCGAAAGTCTCATAGTTTGTGGCTCCTCCGTTGAAATTTACGCGCGCAAAATTATCAATGAAGGTATACACCTATATATATTGACATGATATGATATCTTTTGCACAGGAGCTGATATAAGCATCCATCGACAGCGACATCGCCATTTCATCGAACTATCGGCCAGGACGCACGCATCTCGAACACACGCAGCGACTCCGGTTTCCACGTTCTACAGTGGTAATGTCATCTCTCTGTAACGTCATCCCCGATGCGCTGAGATTCACCTGGCCTTTAACTCCCACATCCGATATCCAATGACAACGTCTCTCCATGCACTCCACTTCTGACATTAATCTGTTGTTCTCTCCCTGTCTCTCTTTATCTTTCACTTTCTCTCCCCACACGCTCGCATGCACACACCAAAGAGACCCGTCTCGATCGCCTATCGATTCAAGTGGTGCTCACGTTCACGCTTTCGAGATTGTTTAACACGCTTCCATTGTGCCGGCACGACGTTACGTTATGCATCAATGAGTTCGTAGAAGAGAAGTGCATTCCGTTTTTTCCGTCGATTGATTAAAACTGCAATCTTGCTCGAATGAAATTGCGTTTCCGTATTTTCAAGTGTTAAAATTGGATCTTTAATGACAGACCGAAGGGAAGAGTGCGTGATACATTTTTGCGCGCGCGACACTCGATCCTCAAACGTGTTAAACATTCCTGAATTAAATTTCATCGTACAGTGCGCGATTAAAATTTGCGCGAATTTTATGTATCAGGTGTACAAAAAAGTTCTGAGCTTTAGATTTTATACAACCGAAATAACAATTTAAATTTTATGTATCTCCCCGCCCTTTTGCGGTTTTAAAGCTCTAACATTTGGTCTTCTAAAATGCCATACGGTTTGGCGTTTGATGCGCATAACCTCAAAAATCAGTAGTGTTCACGATAGCAATAACAAAAGAGCATATTCGATTTTCCATCCACTTTGCGTTTCGTCTGAAGAAAAATGCTGCCGAAGCCACTGCAATGATTTGTGCTGCTGTAAGTCATGCTACATGTAAAAGATGGTATCGAAAGTTTCGCCAAGAAGATTTCAGTCTTAAAGACGAATCGCGTGCTGGACGCCCTAAAAAGATTGAAACGGACGAATCGCAAGCACTGCTGGATATAAACTCTGCGCAAACTGAAAAGGAGCTTGCAGAACAGCTTGGCGTTACGCAGCAAGCCATTTCCGTACGATTACACACGAATAAAGATTGAATTTTACAAAAAAAAAAAAGCTCAGAACTTTTTTGTACACCTAATATAATAGATAAAGCGACGTTAACGATAATACAACGACTCGATCCACGTTGAATGTGTGATTCCGTTTTTCACGCGCGTCGCGCATGCCCACCGTGCAAGCCAATATGCTCATATTTATTTATGCAGTCGCGGTCTCGTGTAGCCGCGGCGCGCACGGTGCATCATGAATCAACGCGCGCAACGGCAACGTATTGTTATTCTTGTTCCTCCATTTTCTCGTTCATTCATCGAGGGTGTAAAAAAAGAAGAACCTAAGAACGTATAGCGAACATTGTTCGCATCGTCGCGAATTATCTCGAGATTAAGCATGCGCAAGTTGCCTCGTGTTTATTTCGCTCATCCGTTCCTAATTAATTATAAGTATGTCCGAGCTCATTAACTCGGCGTGTGGTCGTTCGAACGATAAAATTGATCTTTGACACTGCAGACTGATATTCATTATCGCTCGAGCGTCTGTTATTATTATTATTATCACCTATAAACGAGTGATATCGAAGTTTTTAATCTCGCGTTAATATTTATCACTAATATCCAAGAAACTATCGCCGACGTTCTAGTTTATCTTTACACGAATCCAAATCGGTATTCATTTAAATATTTCGCAATATTGAAGAATTTTAATGGTATAAAAAAAATTGAAAGATCAGTAATATTGAACTATGAAAATTAGAATGAGCGACGAAGATACATCTCGCGTAAAGATAACGTTTGTTTTTTCCAGTTCTCTCGGGAGTTTAATTTTAACGATGGTAAAGTAAACGTTTCCGATTTGTGGCTGCACCCCCACCCCCGTGCGGAGCTTGTACTCGGTCGCGTAAACTGCGCAGTTGCGCTCGAGTGTCGTTTTGTCGTGTCATACGCGCCTTTACGGCTCCGAGGTGCGCGCGAGAGCGCTGTATGCTTGTGTGCGTGGCCTCTCACTCTCTCCCTCGTCGAGATCCCATTGCTACATGCTACACGCTCCGCTGTGTCCCGAGACTGTGTCGCGCGCGCCACTCAGTTGCACTTGCGTCTTCCAAGCGCGGACCGAATCGCTCTCGTATTAACGTTCACTGCACGGAGAGCTATGGAAAAATTACAGCAAAAAAAACATACGAAATATTCGAGAGAGCGAAAATCATAAAGAAATGTTACCGAACATTTTATTATACGTTGAAAAATTTCTAATAAAATTGAGATAAAAAGAAGTAGGACACGAAAAAGAGGACTGTTTGAATTTCATATTTTTTCATAATTTTACTAATAACGTCCTCAAACATTCTCCGGTCTAAAGATACAATATCTTGATATATTGGAGTATTCTTCGTATGCTACGCGTGGATACGCCGTGGTGTCTGACGATTGCAAAAACATGATTGCAGTAAATGTTAGCGTTGAAACGGAGCTCACTCGCGGCGTCCGAGACGAGTAAAACAATGTATTGTCACGCTCCTCGCGCGTTCCCCACCCCGAAGAAAACTCGGGCTACCCCCACCACCGGGTTATTTCCTCGTCATAGGCTGCGCGCGCACGCACCCCCTCCGTACGACCAATCGGTCGCGCGGGTAGAACGGAGTGAGGGAAGAGAGCCGGTTGCCGCCGTCAGGCAGAACGTGCAGACCGCGGCTGTGAAAGCACAGAATCATTACCACGCCAGACCTCGAGGAGAACAGACGTGTTTCTCGTTTATCCTGAGCTCAGTCGAGATCTCGTGTCGCTTCGTATTCTCGTCTTCTCACCGCTCCCTGTGGTACGACGCGCCGCTCAAATACACGCGTGTGATATATTTTGCGCCGAAGTGGGCCAGCGGTGTTGATTAGCTCGTGCAATTGTCGAATTGTAATTCTGATCGGTTACAGTGCAATCCCGAAGATTTTTCCGGACCACCACCGCTCACGTGGCCGTTCGCGCGAGATACTCTCGTGATCCGCGAAGCCATAGGGCGACCCGACACAGTCGACCCCCTCTGTATGTGTTACATCCTTACGAGTGACGTGAACCAACTGGTGCAGCCGTCGGCCGAACAACTGCGGGGACATTGAACACACGACGATCACGCGTTCGTGCTCCAGAATTTTCTTTCTTGTTGAAGAGTCACGACGATTCTACGCGCTTCATCGAGAGTGCATTCGAGCAGCCGATCAACAACCGTGACAAAGGACAAGTTTCAAATCTCCGTGATTCTCTGCAGGTGATTGCCTTGAAGCGAAAGTGATCTTTCTTTTTTTTTTTCTTTTTTTTCCCCCCCTTCCTTTTTGTCTCGAGAATGTTCGATGCATGAACAGTTTCGTCAGACTTTCGAGAAAAATCTAGTTCCGAGAATCGTCTGAAAAAGGTAGAACGACAACGTTTACGGGAGTCTGCAGCACGCCGCGCGCGTGCCACGTGCGATCCGGGATGTTGAACGAAAGTTGAGAGCCGTGCGTCGGTAAATTCGTAACTGTTCACGCGTAGCATTTCGAAACGCGTTTACGACTCACGACACCAAGACCAGGTAGAGACTCCAATCGAGGAGGACGGGGGGGGGGTCTTTGAAAAGTGGAGACGTAGAGAGTGAACAGTGAAATTCAACAACAGACATTGCTTGGTTCGGTTACAGTGCATCAATCTCGGGCCAGGCCATAACGAGCAGGTAGCTTGGACTCGAGCTACAGCTGTACGCGATTGTTCATCGAGCGTAGAACAGACGAGAGAAGACGCACCATGGCGATACCATTTTTGCCCAACGGCGACGAGAACACGACGTCGGAGGACCAGCTGATGTATCAGCTGTATGTAACCCTGCAGAATACCCTCCGGAGCAGGAACGCCCATCATCCGTCGCGAAATCGTGAGTTGCGCGACATTTTACATACCATACACTCTCTAAGCGAGGACTTTCTGATTGAGATGTCTCCGTTCCGAATACTCCATTTGACACGTAGAAGACCCGATAGGATTTTACATTTATTTGCTTTTAGTCAAGATAGAACTTTTAGCCAAGAATCAGATGATGAAGATTACGAAAGCATGGATGAGAAATGATTGACATGTCATTGTACACGACACGTGTACGAATCCATGCTTTCGGCCGAGCGTGCGCTCGCTCCGATTAATAAAATGATCGGGGAAGGTGAATGTTCCGATTTCTACTCAAGTTCCTATTTCTACTCACTATGAACACGTCTTATTAGTATAAATATTCTATTGATAGAATTTGAATTATTATAAATGATTTAAAATTAACCTTCTTGCAATTTATTCTATACCAACAGAATATTTATATTAATAAGACGTGTTCATAGTGAGTAGAAATAGGAACTTGAGTAGAAATCGGGACATTCACCTTAATCGATTGGTGATTGCGATAGTTTTGAAGTTGAGCGATAATCTTGAAAGATCGAACAAATATTGAGATATTCTCGACTGTGAGAATAAAATTAAACCGATTTGTTTCGAATTGATGTAGGATTTATCGATATGATAGTTGGAAGAGTATAATGATTGAGAGGAAAGAGAGTAACGATAATTATGAAACAGGATTTACTCTTCCATTGAGATTTATCATAGCGATTATATTGATATAAAAAATTGCGATGCATCATTTAATCCTTTTATCCCTTTTATTATTAATAAAATGCGATATTAAAAATAAAGCACAACATGTGCCATTTCTTTTTTAGATTATTTAGACATTTAGGTATTATAAAATAGTAAGCAGACGCAAAAAAACGAAAAAAAAAAATAATAAGCGAATAAGAAGTATATTTCATATATTCGTATATAGATTAGAAATATTATTTTTTATATTATAAATGATCAAAAGCGGACGCAAAAAACGAAAAAAAAAAAATAATAATAGGCGAATAAGAAGTATATTTCATATATTCGTATATAGATTAGAAATATTATTTTTTATATTATAAATGATCAAAAGCGGGCGCGAAAAAAAGAAAAAAAAAAAAATAAGCGAATAAGAAGTATATTTCATATATTCGTATATAGATTAGAAATATTATTTTTAATATTATAAATGATCAAAAGCGGGCGCGAAAAAAAGAAAAAAAAAAAAATAAGCGAATAAGAAGTATATTTCATATATTCGTATATAGATTAGAAATATTATTTTTAATATTATAAATGATCAAAAGCGGACGCAAAAAAACGAACAAAAAAAATAATAAGCGAATAAGAAGTCTGTTATTTCACATATTCATATATAGATTAGAAATATTATTTTTTATATTATAAATGATTAAATGCGAACGCAAAAAAACAAACAAAAAAAATAAGCGAATAAGAAGTCTGTTATTTCATATATTCATATATAGATTAGATTAGAAATAATATTTTTTATATTATAAATGATCAAAAGCGGACGCGAAAAAAAGAAAAAAAAAATAATAAGCGAATAAGAAGTATATTTCATATATTCGTATATAGATTAGCAATATTATTTTTTATATTATAAATGATCAAAAGCGGACGCGAAAAAACGAAAAAAATAAAATAATAATAAGCGAATAAGAAATATATTTCATATATTCGTATATAGATTAGAAATATTATTTTTTCTATTATAAATTATCAAGAGCGGACGCAAAAAACGAACAAAAAAAATAATAAGCGAATAAGAAGTCTGCTATTTCATATATTCATGTATAGATTAGAAATATTATCTTTATATTATAAAAATGATCAAAAACGAACAAAAAAAATAATAAGCGAATAAGAAGTCTGCTATTTCATATATTCATATATAGATTAGAAATATTATTTTTTATATTATAAATGATCAAAAACGAACAAAAAAAATAATAAGCGAATAAGAAGTCTGCTATTTCATATATTCATATATAGATTAGAAATATTATTTTTTATATTATAAATGATTAAAAGCGAACGCAAAAAAACAAACAAAAAAAATAATAAGCGAATAAGAAGTTTGCTATTTCATATATTCATGTATAGATTAGAAATATTATTTTTTATATTATCTATAAATGATCAAAATTGTCAAAAAAAATGCCTAAAAATCGAAATAAAAAAAAATCCTTCATTTATTCATATTATAAGTAACTGAAGTACTTCGTTATTGATATAATGGTACTTAAAACCTCAAAACTATCCGTTCACTGAACTGTCTTGGCTGAAAGTTGAAATAGGTATGCGCAGCAAAGTCGGTCGATAGTGTCTCGACTAGAATTCTGTAGTGCAACACGTGGTTGCGATAGGGAATAATTCGGCTCGGCACAAGAAATACGCGAGGGATCCGCGCGTGACATTTTAATTCTTGTGTTTAGAACGATTAATTTCCTACGCGTCGCAAATAATTCATATACAGACCGTTTCAATAGAAAGGAAAACATCATGTAACAGCGAATGTATCGAGTTGCACACCCACTGTAAAATTAGCTTAGGATAAAAGTAATTAATAGGTAAGAATATGAATTGTATTTTTGAAAGTGCCCTATTTCGAAGGGGTTAATTATTGAATATTAGGGAGACTTTTGATTTTCCTTGGATATTGAATCATATTGAGAAGAATGACGATATTATTGATCGCGAGGTCATTGTCCCGTCGTGAATCATCGTTAAAATATTCCATTTGGTTCAGTCCAAGGAGCGAAAGATCTGAACACCTTGATTCTCAATTTTGCGCAATGCCTCGAGCGTACGCCTTTGACGTCAAAAGTGATAGCGCGACAAAAGCCGCAAAACCACTCTGGCGTTCTCTGCGATATATATACATATATAGACTTCTGTGTGTGCGTGTACATGTATACTTTTTTAATATAACAATATCGCATGATGTAACTTTTTGGTAAACGTTACATCAGTAAATATTATTTTTATTATTTTCGTATCTAAGATGCATTTTTTATTTTGTAATAAAGACAATCAAAAAATCACAAAATTCTTTTTTTTTTTTTTCATGAAACAGTCTGCAATGTATATGTGTGTGTGTCTGTATGTGTAGATTTTCCAATTTCAAGTAATTTCCATATTGTAAGAGAAGGAGAAATTGAAGAAACCTATCGGGATTCAAACATGAAGTCCTTCACTTCCTGAGATACTATATGTTCGTAATTACTTTACTATTCTCGTAGCAATTCCTATATCCATACCTAATCACAACCTTTATTCTTATTTATTTTATTGAAATCCTAACAATGTCGATATTCTCAAC
The DNA here is from genome assembly GCF_001594065.2 of Cyphomyrmex costatus. NCBI lineage: Eukaryota > Metazoa > Arthropoda > Insecta > Hymenoptera > Formicidae > Cyphomyrmex > Cyphomyrmex costatus. The sequence goes on from NW_017280155.1 coordinate 704,039, forward strand.
CGGAAGATATTTTCTAGTAGTAAAATACCCTCTGAAAAATAGATACGCCGTGACACACGCCACCGTAAATTGCATGGCAATGTTTCTGCACTCGTAATTTTCGTCGAAAAAAGTCTCTTGCAAATCTATTCGATCGCGGAGAAACGCGAACGGGACGTTTCTGGAGAGAGATCGCGATGGCTCATATTCGGCGCACAGTAAAATCCAGCTTTACGAGAGTGCAGCGAGAAGAAGGAGAATGGATCGTACGCGAGTAAAACAGACGTATAGTGTGGGTGTAGAGCATCGAACAAAAAAAAAGAGAGAGAGAGAGAGAGAGAGGGAGAATACGGCAGACGATGTCCGGCCATGACCCTGCTCCGCTGGTCGTGCCTCCTTTACAGAGAAAAGAGAGGCGACCGGAGGAGCGAGGAGGATCTGCGACATTGTAGGGAGAGAGAGAAGGAGACAGAAGGAGACCACTGGTCAGCCGCAGCACACGCAGTAAAACGCGCTATAAAACACGATGCAACGCAGAGCCTCGGCCAAGTCCGAATCTCGGATGTCGATCGTGCCGGCGCACCTCGCGGAGAGATTGCGGCTATCAACCGCAAGTGCGTGACATCATCGATTGCTCCTTCTTTCTCTCTCTCTCTCCGTTTCTCGCCAGCGTACGCCTCGCCGCTCTGTAAATCAAGTAGAAAATCCACAAGAGCCGGTGCTCAATTCCCGATGAAGCCCTCGGTAAGGCGCGGAGTGATTCCAAGCGATCTCCTACCAATAAAAACGTTATTACGGCATGCGCTATTGCGATATATGTAGAAAATTGCTGTCGCGCGGATCGATCGATCCCGCCTGAAACTATAAATCTCCGGTATTGGCTTCTAACAAGTGGATCAACACTACGATCGAAGTTTTATTGACGATGAACGTAAGAAAATTGACTTCCTTCATTATTTTAACCGCACTGCGGTTTAATCATTCCCATTGAAAAGTCCTTATAGAAATTGTTGTAATAATACAATTTCGTTAAAAATGATATTTCGCGGCAGATACCGCGTGTGGTAACCGCTTACCGCACATTACCGTTGTAACACTTCGCGGGCTATTTGAACCGCGCCGTTAATGAATATCGTTGGTACAACGAATAATTTATGGAGATTTAATCTTTCGACCGTGATGGATAATGTAATCCGCGGATAAATCCCCCGCGCTTCACATTGTATAATATATTTTATTGCATTTTGCGCTCGCCGCGAATAAAGCCGTGTGCGTCAGGCAGAACGTAATTACCCGTGCCGTGTGCAATAATCAAATCTTCAATCGTAATACATCGTTTTAATGTGAATGCACGTTGCTCTTATTCCGCCGTTCGCGTAATTGTCATTTACTACGCTCGACATTACAGTCGAAATTGCATCATTTTACACTTTATCGGTCGATTTCCGAATGTTGAAAGTTAAATATAATTTAGAGTGTTTTTCTTTTCCCCATCGACATATATAATTATGTAAATAGATTTATCAAAATGAATTCTGTCTACACTTACGAGAACAATGAAATTTGTCAGATAAGAAATTTAGAACGCAGTTACAAACAAATAAGAAATTCAATACGCTTCGGTCATTTACGGTATTTACACGAACAACATTCAATAAATAATTTCCGTCAATCTATTGTGTACTTAGTGTGGATACGTCAGGCAACACGAGGACTCTCCTCGGTCTATCTCGCGCGCGTTTAAATCACACGTTACGATGCAGAACCCGGACCCATTATTTCACGAACGGAAATAGTGCCGGGCCGCGCGCACGTTGTGCACGGAGGTCAATAACCATAGTTGCCGCGCTTTCGCGAGAGAAGATGCAGAATTGCCGCCGCGAGCCACTCGCGTGGTTGCATCAAATCGGGGGTTGTTATTTATAGGAACAGCTGTGGGCATTCCCGCACCGCGAAGTCTTCTTGTAATATTTGCAGAAAACTTCCCCCTCGTCATCTCGTGCGTTCACGCGCGAACAAACGCCTCGCGAGAGAGAGAGAGAGAGTGCGGCAATCGCGATTACGCGCGCGTCCCAAGTGTATTTTAAGGCGACCACCTCCTCCTCGGCCTTTTTTTCCAAGATAGGATCGATCCGGACGGGACGTGTGTTTTAATGAGACATTTACGCGGAATTTATCACGAGTCAGATTAACTTGTTAACACGAAATACGACAAAATCGCAGTAGGTATACATATATTAGGTGTACAAAAAAGTTCTGAGCTTTAGATTTCATACAACCGAAATAACAATTTAAATTTTATACATCTTCCCGCCCTTTTGCGGTTTTAAAGCTCTAACATTTGGTCTTCTAAAATGCCATACGGTTTGGCGTTTGATGCGCATAACCTCAAAAATCAGTAGTGTTCACGATAGCAATAACAAAAGAGCATATTCGATTTTCCATCCACTTTGCGTTTCGTCTGAAGAAAAATGCTGCTGAAGCCACTGCGATGATTTGTGCTGCAGTAAGTCATGCTACATGTAAAAGATGGTATCGAAAGTTTCGCCAAGGAGATTTCAGTCTTAAAGATGAATCGCGTGCTGGACGCCCTAAAAAGATTGAAACGGACGAATTGCAAGCACTGCTAGATATAAACTCTGCGCAAACTGAAAAGTTACGCAGCAAGCCAATTTCCGTACAATTACATACGAATAAAGATTGAATTTTACAAAAAAAAAGCTCAGAACTTTTTTGTACACCTAATACTTTGTGTTCGCGGAACACTGATTTCCGAAATGATCGAAGTGATTCGTCTTGTTGTCTTCTCTTTTTCCCAGTCGTTCGATAAGACGAATCGAATGATCGGAATCTCTCTAATCGAAGGAGGTTTGATTTCTTGGTACGAGAAAGATCAGGTGACTCGTAACGTGATACGCACTTGATACTGAGAACTTTATATAATATTTCTCTCTCACACGCACAAATGCACCCGTAGAATGAAGACGTTGAAATGAGACACTTAAAATTATGTGTTCGAATATTAATAAATTTTATCTAGATGTAATTAGAAATTGTTAATAATATTACGTCAAGCGTATAGAAAGTAAAGAAGAAATTATCCTAGTCGGCGACAAGCCAAGCATGAAAACTTGCTTGATTTATCAAAGATATTCCACTTAGTAGTGGCAGAGACGAGCGATCGATGCAGTCGGGATGAGAACAGCGGCTCGAGTCTATAGACCTTATGAAATATTGAAAGGAATTCGTCATTGTAGACTGCCGGGTCTCTCCCGCGACTGCCGCCTTTCCCGCCATTCATACTTGCGAGAGCGGCTGCTATTGACAGAATTCTTCAAAAATTCATCGCATCCCTCACTTGGACGGAGACTCCAATCTCTTTCTGTCCTCCTTGCCCTCATCGGCGATCCGTTATCGTCGCGTATAAACCGCGCTTTATCTCCTCGCAAGCCAGACACTCGAGGGCGCAACGTCGCTACTTTTTATCTATTCGCCTCTCGAGTTTATCGAATTTTGCTCTCGCTCTCTCTCTCTCTCTCTCTTCCCGATCTCTTTCGCATTTTTCCGTCGGAGACGCCTCGTTAAATCAGCTTCATATGTGCGAAAGAGAACGTCGGTAATAAACGATAATAAACGCATGTTCTAGCGATTTTCGTCCGATACGAATAGATATAGACATTTAATAAATCGTCGATGATCGATATAAAGAGATCATTCGAATTAATCTGCACTGCACTTCTTTCGTTCCTTTAGTGATTATAATTACACAAGTATAGTGGGACTTGAATAATGCGCATTATATGATGCTAGCCAATACCAGCGTATGTATAAAGCACATATTAAAATGCAGAGATATTTTTAACAAACTACGACAAATTATCGCGATACATCTAAATGGAATTAATGCAGAATTAATTTTCTTTACTCGTCGAATTATTTATTATTGAATTATTATTACGAACGTGCTTGTAACTAATGAGAGCGCTGGTCATATCTCGCAAATGAATATTTATCTTCGGTAGACGCGTCATTCCGGTTTGTTAATTAGGACGCTGATTGAGGTAGTCAACGGGCTCTCTCCGCGAGTTTTAGCAAACTCCTAACTACCTGCGGCCATTAAATATTCATACGGAGAGAGGATATCCACTTCGCCACTTCTCTCGATACAGAGAGCGCGAAAGCATTTTTACGGTCCCTCCGAAGCCCTGCGTTTCTGGGCAGACCGGATCAGATAAGGGCACGCGTATCCACCGGCTCATGAAATTCGGCAGATTTTATCTACGCGGGTATAGAACTCGTCCTGCGCCTGCGGTTGCACCGGCGCGTATTATAAATTTATCGCGGTCGGTCATCGAAATTTCATCGAGCGTGAAAGTCAAGTGCACTCGGTGATCCTTCGTGCGCGCTGCGGAACAAATCACTCTCTCTCTCTCTCTCTCTCTCTCTCTTTTTCTTTTACACGCGCTCGCAACCCTTTACCTTACGTATTTCTTGCCTTCGTTCCTCGCCTATCTGCGTCACATCAATTCGGTCACTTGTTCGAGTAACTCTTAACACATGATTCGGCGAAAGAGGCGCCGTGTACCGTTTTAATTAAAGCCCTACGTAACTTTTAAAAATAACCCCTGCAGCCCGTTGACGTTATCCTCCGTGCATTTTGATGAAGTGCAGGCTAACTGAAGGCTTAGTCCCCCAAGGTTCCCAAATACCGCGCTGATTAATGCGCCGAGCTCGTGCGATCTTCGCGCTCGACACTTTGCAAAGTGCGCTCTTCCAGAGTCGAAAATAAGCGCGTTCGCTTACACGCCGAGGAGAACGCGACGATAAACACTCGCGATCGTTTCAGCTCACTCGTAACGAAAAGCGGTAAAATAATCCCTCGGAGATTCGAGCAATCTACGTTATTATCGAAGATAAAAAATCAAATGTAAAAAAATCGAAACGCTTCGATCGCGAGTGCATGAAAAATTAATGTTAACGAAAGAAACAAAAAAAAAAGAGAGAGAGAGACAATTCGTGAGAGACACGAAGCGAATAAATATTACGCTCTTTTATTGCTTTGTCTTTACCTCCAATGAGCGATGGGCTTGAATCACGCTCCGCGAATTTATCAAGCCTCGAAGAGGGGAAGAGGGGAGAGGATGAGGAACCGTGACGGAGAGAGAACTCGTGAGGCGAGCGGGCGATAAAAGAAAACGAGACAATTGCGAGGGAGTGCGACGGGCGGGACGGAAGGGGAGGAGAGGGTGCTTTATTTAATTTTCGCGACTCACGAAACGCATTCTGCATCGCACGTGTCCTCCTGATGGAGTGCTCGAAGAATTGTGCCGTAGATCGTTGGCTTCTTCGGCGAATCGCCCTTCGAGGAATCGATTTCCACTCTCCGCGCGCACACACATTCGCCCGCTATAAAACTCGTCCGATTATTACCGAGGAGTCGCGGAATAATGATGGTGGCCGAGAGCGACCGTTGCGCTAATAATTGTGATCCAGTTGCGTCCGAATCGATGCCGAAAATTGCACCCGCTGTGCAAGAAGTTACGAACCACCAGAAATGCGACTGTGGCGATTATTGCAATTTTCGCTCAGTAGGTTTTTCGCCGAAAGACTTAATCCCGCGAATAAGCTATAAATTAAGCGTAAATAAAGATATAGGAATAATTAAAAATCGTACTACCAACCACGTATCGATTCTGTCTAACACCGTTACGTGATTCGAGGGTGCAAGTTTTTTAACGAGCAGAGTCGAGACGATATTGACAATTAATTGCATGATTTAAAATTTGCATCACTGAATTAATAATGCATTCTATTAAAGCGAGTAAATTTACATATTTCTGAATTTATATTTTTTTCAAATATAAAATATCGTATAGTCACTTCAAAATGAAGCAATAACTGTATGTCACATGTTTAAAAAAAATTTTTTCTAAAATAATTAACTTCAAATCAAATTAATGCATTTACGCAACTTGTTTTAATCGATATCGTATTATATGTATATATATATCAAGCGCTGTACAGTCTCCAATTGTGATCGACGGAATAATTTAATCTCAAGTGTAATCGAGTTGGGCAAGACGATTAGTTATAGAAAATGCGTGCCTAATATCGCTCGCGTCGTAATCGCGCGCGGGTTGGCGCAACTCTATTGCAGCACGTGTATTTTTTAGCATTTCGATATATCGCGCGGTATCGCAATAATGGTAATATTGTCAGCGCGCTAAAATCGCCGATAGATAATGACGCTTCTTATTAACCAGTTATAAATGCAACGACGTGTATACGCGCCGCGGGCCCGCCAGGCCGACCTTTTTGTTCGCTCCGCGATCGATCCACACGTTGCGCATCGTTACGTGTAACCTTTCAAGTGGTGCGCGTGCTTTGGAGAATCCGAAACCAAATACACATTCACGTAACCCCAGTTGAATTCGCGGTAAATTGCAGAAATTCAGGGCTTTTGCGGCGACGCAAATTGTCGGCTTTGCTTCTGGAAAAAAATACTAATTTTAATACCATAATACTGAACGCATACGTTTTCGTGTTAGCGATGAGTTGCGTCGCAGATTTTATTTTAATCTTTCCCGTTTAGTTCATATTTTGAAATTTATATAATCACGGTATGTAACGTGAAATTGGATTCATTCTCAATGTATCTGTTAAATATAAGACAATTCACAGGAATTCTTCGAATGACGTATCATAAACGTATCATAAATGTATCACAAACGTCGCATTTATAAAATCGCTGTCTTCGATCGATTGGACGGCGCTTATTAACGCGCGATCAATGCACTTCCCGAAATAGTGAAATCATGGCCGAGCGCTCCCCGATAAACGTACGAAAACGACGTAGTTACAATTACCGCGCATATCTCTGTCCGCTCGATAGTTCCATTGTCCCGGAAAAGCGTGTAGAAGAACGGCGCGATAAAAAAAAAAAAAAAAAAAAGGTGCACGAGAGCGAGCGCGGCGGAGAGGAGAGTATACGGTGGCAGCAGCGGCCGAGGTGCATTTTACGCATTCGCGTGCGTGTGCGTGTCGCGCTGTGCAGTTCTGGCGCGGCCTTGAGAGGGGTTCTTTGTGCGGTTCAGCGTTCACTGCAGCTCGCGCTCGCGTATACGCTCACGCACAACCGCGAGACACGGTATATACACCCACACACAGTTACAAGAGTGACTCCCGCCGTTACATACGTACACTGTAACAAGTTGCGTTGCACTTATGTACAAAGGGCGCTCCATGTGACTCACGTGCTCGCATATGCTACCGGCGGTCTCTCCGTCCCTCTCGCTCTTCCCCCTCCCACTGTTTTGATCTTTCCTCCTCTTCTCCCTCCGCGTGCTATTCTATTTATTTCTCTCTCTCTCTCTTTTTTCTGCTTCTTCTCATCCGTACATATATATATATACCCACATATATACATACATATACGTACATACATGTACATACATATGTACCCACATATACACGTAAACGCATTATACATGGCCGCGCGGTTTTTCTCTTTCTGCTCTCTCTCTCTGTGCTCTTCTCTTTGTCGGTCAACGTCTCTATCCCACTCCACCGTTGGAGTGTGTGCACGTATAGCTCGATCCAGATATATATACACACACACACCGAAGTGCACACACGAGACCACGAAGAGTGCATGCGGGTGTTGGCCACGTGCGCGATGCACTTTTTGCTCGCGAGGCAACCTTCGCCTTTTATATGCGTCGCGCGCACGCGGGGCCGCGTTGGAACTTTATACCCCTTTTCAGTGATTTGCTACAACGAGCTTTTCGGTATGTGCCGTTGAACAAAGGTAATAGGAAAGCCACGACGGCGCAAGATCACCGTGTATTTTTCGTAAAGTAGAAACGCTTCGTCGAGCTTTCCTTTGATAACGCTGACTTAAGCAGAAACGATAAATCGATTCTCCCTCTCTCGAAACCTTTGTAATATCCCTTGAAATTCGCAAATTAGATAGTTCTCAAAATATAAATGTATATTACTTTATAGACAACATACGATATTTATTTTCAATCTTTCCATAATAAAAAAATCTATATACCTATGCTATTTTCAATATTAGCGTATTAATCAATTAGAAACAAATTTCGAAACAGATATATGTACGTAAAATCGAGTATATAAAGCGACGTGAATCTTTCAGCACCGCGAGTTTGGCGATAATAAATATCAAATTCGATTATTATAAATCTCTCTCTCCGTAAAGGTTCCAGCGCTGCGCGCGGGTGTTCTCACGCGGGAACCGCGTCGAGTGACATTTGGCTGGAAAAACAGGTAGAAAGCCAACGGGACGTCGATGCTGCATCTCTATGACGCATATATATATTTTGCAAGCGGTGAAAAGCGCGCGAGTGTATCCCTCCTTCTCTATCCTTCTTAGACCGCTGACTGTTGCTGCTGCTGCTGTTGCAGCGCTCGAACAGCAACGAAGATTTCGCGACGGCGAACGGCTTTAATCGAATGTAGGCGATGACGACGATGTGTGTGCCGTTGCACAAGTGAAAGAGCCCCGAGAGCCATTATGGACGTTTACTCGAAAATGTCAAGGATGCAACCACGTGTGCTTGCGCGGGAAGACGACGGAAAGACGGAGGGAGAAAGAGGGGAAACGAGACAATGACGGCCGCGGGGCACGGTAGAGTTGTTATTTTGTCACGCATGGCTCGTATATGCGTTCCACGGTGCGAAATGAAAAGTGGCCGTATCTAAATGTTTCTGGAACTCTATCTGTACGATATACGGTGAGGCATCTTCCCGCGGGGAGTCGCTTTCACCGCGCTGCGGTCAGAGTCGTGCGATGCGCTTTCAAGGTTGCAACCCGCGGAGTGCAGGAGTATGATATCGCGATTTATGTTTCGTAACACGCGCGCGACAAGTGTCTTCCCGATACTCGGTTATCTGTAAGGGGCACAAGCATGACGTCAGCAGCTCGCACGATTGATATCCGATTCCGATCGTTGAAGCGCGATATTTATTTATATAATCAACTCCGTTGCATCAGACAGGGTATTAGGATTTCTTTTATTCTCGAACTAGAGAAAGGATGACGTGGTCGTTTAATAAAACTGCTAGTCGATGACATGATGGCGAAGAGGAAGATATATCTGAACGTCTCTCACATGAGCGCAGTGGAAAGCGTGTCACTTGGTAGCGGGAGACAGCGCGTCAAGACTTTATCGTTGAAGGATTGCAATGTTCTACGAAATCGTAGCCGCGGTAGATAAAAACGCGCACACATATCCAGACAGGAGACAGGCAGTCTGCTGTACGGCGCGTGATAACGCACGTTTTCTAAGCTCAGATATACTGACGTATATATGTTTGTCCAGCTTGAAACAGTTGATTCCAAGGCCTGACGCCTATCAATATCTACGATTGTCAATGTCGTTGTATCACGATCGGCCTAAGAAGAAACCTTATGCGCAATAGTTTAACGGACGTGATCTTCACGCCGAAGAAACTGTAAACACTCTCGTGTACATGATTCTGATATTGATTTACATATTCTAATTAAACGAATTTATTAGGAGTATAAATAAGTTTCCGCCGTTTTTTCATCAAAAATTGGGCATTTATTGTGAAAGAACTACCACTACTTTTTCCCATCTTTCTAGTAATTGGTGGATTCCACGTCGAAAGAACAAAAAAACGTCGAAACTACGTTCTTTGTCTTCGACGTCAATCTTCAAATTAAAGAAGCTCCCACAAATGACGCTTATACGGCTCAAAACTCGACATTTTCATACGAAAAAAATGATATACGATGCTGATACAAAATCGCTAATATTTTAAGGTTATGTTGTTGCCAGATATCCAACCTTACGATATGACGTTTTACAGCAGACAAATTTAACCGTAACATCCTGGTGGCACCATCTTTTGTCAAACGGCGGAAACTTATTTATACACCTAATATATTTATATCTTTATTTCGCATAGGAATATTTGTAATCACACGTTCGAAAAATTGGAACGAATGTCATAAATTCTTTATACGATACCTGGGTAGAAGTTGCACGTGCCCAAGGGTATCCTCTAATGCGCGCAAATGTCGAAACTGCAAGGAGAAGGTTGTGTCGGATCACCCGATATAAATTTTAAAACGATCATTACCCAACGATGTCTCTCTCTCTCTCTTGCCATATTCGGACTATGTTACCTTGCAGCACTTAGTGGCATTAAACCTTATATGCGAAGTAACCGTTTCAGCGCACTCCGGTCACTGACAATTTGCCATTGTGTAACGTAATTTGCGTATAATCAATTGTCGTTATGAAGCGTGGCGATACGAGCGGGAAATGTTATTACCGTTCGTTGGCGGACGGTAGCTATAAAATCGCGGTCATCATTAATTCAAGTATCACATGACGTCGTTGATAGATGTATTCGGGACGAAAGAATCTCCTAATTATTACATACGAGCCGATTAATCTAATCATTGCTTTTTCCCGACCACCCCGTCTACGTGATAATTATCTTCGTACACAAAAATCTTTAATGGAGCGAATCTTGAAGAAAGTTTTCCTTTCCTGTTCCGCAGATCGGGCGCCGCGTCGATCCGATTCCGGATCTCAGCAACCTCTGGTGATCTGGCTGCAGTCCGGCAACGTCGAAGACTTGTCGAACTTGCCGCTACCAGACTTGGTGCAGTCGGCCGTGGATCAGCTGCCACCGCCATCGCCCCACGTGACAGTTTCTGTCCCCAGCAGCCCGATGAGAGACGCGACCTTCCAGTTCCCTGAGTGTAACGTCAACAGCAACGGTGCACCGTTGCCGAGCCCAAGGCCACGGCCACGAAGACGTTTCGCCTCGGAGAGCTCCGTCATGGAGACGGGCCCGATCGAGGTGAGCAACTGCAACGGTACCACCTGCCGCTGCCACCTCGGCCTGATCCTCAACGAGAGGCAGTCGTGGACGAGCGTGGGTGCGAATCTCAGGAACATCGCCGGGGATTTCCACGCGTGCAGGACCAAGGTCAGTGTTACACGCCAGTCACGCGTCGTTACTTCGCGGTGAAGAGAAGAGTGAGATCCGCAATTCCGATTCGAACGAGTATGTATATAGCGGGGGAGGAATGCAGATTGCGAATCTCTCGATGTCGAGTCACGCGTCGTTGTCTCTTTTTTTTCATATTAAAATATGCATTCCTCCCCCGCGATTCGATCGCATTAATATATCGGTATTTATATCGAGAATGAATTACGGATATCTAGAAATATCTATCAAATTTCACGCTCATTTATTATTAGAGATTAAGTTTTACTTTTTTGAGTCGGGGCTTATCTTCGGAACAATTTTGAACGCATCGCTTTTATCGCTTTTCTCTTCGCGTCGTTGGTTGGTACCGTCATTGATGGCGTAATACAGTAGCGTTTATGGTGAGAGGTGTACAGGTGTAAAACGCCATGCGTAAAAATTGTACGGCACGCGTTTTGCACGCACTGGGAGCCATCACTGTAACTTTTCACTCCACGCATCGCAATTTCATCTTCCCCATGCAGGCTTTTATTTGTCATAAAGTTACCCTTGTGTCACGTGTATTATAAAATGTAACAAATGCACGGACAAAAAGTCCTCCGAAGGGTTAATTTGAAATTTCACTCACCCCCCGAAATCCCTAAGTTCCTGTCGCTTAATTTACTGATTATATTACAAGTTTCATAAACGTGTCCTTTATTTTTAAATGTTATAGATACTCTTGTGTAAACTTTTTCAAAACGCGAATTCAAAAAGTATTTTAACCCAATATAATTAAAGTTGACTGTTTCTTTATCTAGTCGAGTATTTTATTATCTAAATTGTTCACAGAATTCCTATATTAATCTAATCTGATTGGACTGTATCATTATGTACTTCGATGAACCGATACTCTTTTATCGATTTCGGTCTGGGATAGTATCGAGATATTTAGAATTCGATAGCGCCACGAATGATTGAATATCTTTCATTTCGCCGCGAAACTTTTAGGCGCCTCACTACGATCGAGTTCGCAGTTAGAGGTGTTTCTTCTGGAAGAAAGATAGAAACTATCGTCGTTGCGGGGTCATAAACGCGAATTTAGTTATATCAGGGTACCAGCGATGGTCCCACGAGTGCAATAAATATCAGCTCACCACCGTCGAGACGTCTAGTATTGCCCCCCGTGTGTATGGCCCGGGTGCCACTAGCACTTCATCAAAACTTCACCCATCCCCATCTCGCAGTGGTCGTTCGATCAAATATGTATCGCGAACTGATACGGTCCTTCTCTGGTATTTTACGACGCGGTTCTTCTCCTTGTTCGCGGAAGAAAGAAAGTGACAATTGGGAATTGGCTGGCGAATAAATGGAGAAACGCGGATCGGAGATATACATCACGAACATAGAAACGTGCACACGATGTCATCATCTTCGAGATTAATGCGGTAATGAAACGTGTCTACGATATTATTTGGATGGATCGGCACTCTATATATGCGCGACTATATTCCTAGCTTCTTTACTAAAAAGAAGTAATATCTATCATTCATGTTGCGGATTAATTATGAACATCTCTCTTCTAGAAATGTCGGGAAACTCATTAGAGAGACAAGGCAATCCTTCTTTCTTGAATATTTAAATTTCAAACGCTTATCCAATTATGATTGCAATTTCCTGTTGTCTATTATTAGTCGAGACAAACATATTGCGCGATCAATATTATAACGAGACGTTTTATCCGGCTCTCTGTAATACGCGAAAGAAGCGGGCATAATTAACGCGACAGTTACGAGATATCCACTCTTTCGTTAAAAAGGACTACGGGTCGACGGAGGGTCGTTCGATCAAATATGTATCGATGGAGGAGAAAATTCCCCTCGGTTTTACAACGACTCTCATTTGCGGTTGGGAATTGAAAGAAAGTGAATGGCAGCAGGATGAGACACTAATAGGAAAAGTAAGAAGAAGAGAAAGTAGACGGGGAGAAGGATAGTAAGATGAACAAGGTGGAAAGAGCCATTTCTCTTTTATTCCGCCTCGCTTTTATCCACTTTAAAGGCCCGTCGGCGTGATATCCAATCCCGGAACGTCTAATTATTGCTGGTTAAGTGCCGGTAATTGAAGAGGGGGCGAACAGACCCGTGAAATTGAAGAAATCTCTTCGTCTCGCCTGTTCGTAGGAGATCCGATACCGATCAGTTCCTCGACTTGGTAACTCGAGAAGTATCTTGTTGATAATACGAATGGAGGATCTCCTAAAGCCAACAGGGTCGTCTTCATGCTTTTCTCTTCTTCCTCGCGCTCGCAGAAATTGAAATGTCAGATTAATACCACACTGGCAACATCATTGGCAGATCAGGAAACAGCTGATCTTGTAGCTAACGCGACGTCTCGTTTTGTATCTACCGTGTTAAAAAGAACAAATTGCATTGAAATTTATTAGGTGTACGAAAAAGTTCTGAGCTTTAGATTTCATACAACCGAAATAACAATTTAAATTTTATACATCTTCCCGCCCTTTTGCGGTTTTAAAGCGTTAACATTTGGCCTTCTAAAATGCCATACGGAGTTTCGCTAAGGAGATTTTAGTCTTAAAGATGAATCGCGTGCTGGACGCCCTGAAAAGATTGAAACGGACGAATTGCAAGCACTGCTGGATATAAACTCTGCGCAAACTGAAAAGGAGCTTGCAGAACAGCTTGGCGTTACGCAGCAAGCCATTTCCGTACGATTACATACGAATAAAGATTGAATTTTACAAAAAAAAAAGCTCAGAACTCTTTTGTACACCTAATAATTACTTCGTCATTCAGTAACGTACACACAAAAAAATAATTTAACACTCTGAAGCGGATTATTACATTCTACGTAGAAATACGTGGAAACGCAGTTCTCAAAGTGCTCGCCGTCAAATTGCGGCTTTTCTAACACGTCTAATGAGCTTTTCGCAAACTTCCGGAAATGCGTCGCGGAAACGATCTTCTCGTCTCTCATGTGCCCCTCTGTGGCGCAATGGTCACGGGAAACTACCGATGGCACGGTGCTTTACATATGCATGGAGAGTAAGCGAGCATGTAGCGGCTAAGTGGCCACATCCCCTTACGTGAAAGTTAAGTGGGCATGGCAGCACGAGCCGTGGCCACGGGCCGAGAAAATTATCTTCAATTATCTCGTGCAATCGGAGCCCTCCCCCTCCGCCCCCTCCGCTCGTTCGCTCCTGCCTCGCGCGCGTTTTGTCTATCTCGCTCTTTCGATTAGCCTTTCGGCCGAGCGTCACTCTTTTATACCTGCTCGATAATCGAATAGCTGTACGCGTTCTCGCCGTGTTTTCGTTGACCTCCGGATAGAGAGGGTTATACACCTGGTGTAACTTGCGTTTCTATGTAACGCGGGATTATGGGTGAGTGGCCGCGCGCGCGCGCGCGCGCTCGTAAAACGCCGGGATATAGTACTTCAACGTGTCAGAAACAGCGAAATAGCCGCCGACTTCTCGCGCTTGGAAAATTGAAGTCAGGCAATTGCCGGGAAATTTCCCGTGAGAGGGCATGTGCCGATACCGCGCGCGTAGTATACACTCCGCGAAACTCATTACTCACGAACACACGTTGGCTCCTCGCTGGTCTGGCTAAATTTTAGTTTAGACGCTCCTAAATGATCCGATCTAATTTGTTTCCCCGTACTCGACAACAAGAAGCCGTACTCCACTTCGCGGAATAGCGTGCGGTACACGGATCGGATCTCGAGTGGCGAAACGCGCGGCTCGCCTGACATTTATCCATAGTTATATTAAACGATCTGACCGACGCGCAAATTGATACATTAGTATATACCCTCATTGCGCGCGGCGAGATAACGGATTTTTTTGCGATGGCGCAAGAGGGGTGGGAGGGGGGGGGGGACCCGATACAAGAAAGTCGATAGTTCTTCGGACCTACGTTAGGCTCGTTGCACGCGAACCGCTTGACTCTCGTTTACGTCTTATTTTCACCTTCGCTGCGGTAGATATACCTGCGACGCCGCTACTGCGCGTAACCTGCGCGCGCAAATTTATCACGCTTTGTCACGCGCGGCACTCGCGGAAATTCCTGCGCTCTTGCCGTTCCCTCGCTTTTTATTGGAAACGGGAAAATTATTGTCGCCCCCACGAGGCGGCGATAATTTATATAATACTCATGCATCTCTTTAACGAGACACCTGTAACGGTAATAATAATAATGATTCGCTCGATAAGCAATCGCCCCCCCCGTGAAAAATAGTGAAAGTTCGCGGATAATTCCTGCAATGTGACGGTAACTGCGGGCCGCAACTAGTTATCATGCATATGCAAGTATATAGCCGTACTAATTAGCAATGATCGACGTTTAATTATCAGTTATTATATCGGCCGTAAGCAGCGCGATATTAACAGTTCCGATTAATTGTCTATCTACTTTTGAAACAAGATTCAAGAAGTAAGATCGAGCGTAAAGGCGTAATCACACTGGCGATTGCGCGATTGTGATTGACGATTGAGGATTACTTTTCAACCAATCGGAGCAAAGCAGTCGCCGATTGCTTCGTTCCGATTGGTTGAGAAGTAATCCTCAATCGTTAATCACACTAGCGATTGTGATTGACGATCGAGGATTACTTTTCAACCAATCGGAGCAAAGCAGTCACCGATTGCTTCGTTCCGATTGGTTGAGAAGTAATCCTCAATCGTCAATCACAATCGCGCAATCGCTAGTGTGATTACGGCTTAACGTATGTGTTTTCGCGCGCACTTTTGCTATCGTCGACCGCTATGCACCGCGCAACTCGTTTTAACGACGGTGGCTGCGGCGGGGAGCGCGTTGCGCGTATAGAACGAGCGCGCATCTCAATCGTCAATCACAATCGCGCAATCGCTAGTGTGATTACGGCTTAACGTATGCGTTTTCGCGCGCACTTTTGCTATCGTCGACCGCTATGCACCACGCAACTCGTTTTAACGACGGTGGCTGCGGCGGGGAGCGCGTTGCGCGTATAGAACGAGCGCGCCGACCGCAACTTCTGTTTTCCATCGGCTTTTTCTTACTTAATCTTCGCGGCGCGCGAAACCTTAGAACCGGGCGATTGGCCGTTTCCACGGCAAACCGCGCAATTACGTTGCACAATAATCTATCTCGCCAGTAGTCGCGCGCGGCGCACGCTCGCCGATCGTAAGCCCTCTCCGTCGTGCCGCGGTGAGTCCGCGGTGGAACGAAGATGGAAAAAAGTAAGAGCGAGAGAGGAGCGTACTCGGTTTAATCGCTCGCATCGCGAAAGCCGCTCGTGCGTAATTGCCGATACTTCTTTTTCCCGAACGACCGACAATTCGCGATAAATCGCCGCGAGCGCTACGCTCGAGTCATAGGCGCGGCGCGGAGCGGCGATTATCCTGCCGCTCATAAATTTATTTATTTCGGGGATTGCGCGAGAGTTCTTACTTCGTTCTCCGATTGTCTGTCTGTTTTTCCTCGACGCTTCGCCAATACGGCAAACGTATCGATGGCTCGCGCGCGCACGTAAGCGCGGAAATGCAATATATTGATTTTCCTTTCGCGATGCGTATTGAAGAATTGGTTGCGGTTGCCCAGTCACGGGCAATCACGGGGAAATTTACATTTTACGATTCATCCGTCATAAAGCGGAGTGGCGTCGCGTCTTTTCTGCAGGTTGCTTTCTAATCTGCATTCATGCACATTTTCGTATACCTTTCATCGCGGTGTTTTTCCTTCGTGCGTGAAATGTTTTTACTGTCATTGATAGTCGACCTAGTTTTCTTCTTCTTTTTTCTTTCCGAATCCGAAGAATCGACTCGCGTATCGTGCACAACGCAATTTTTCTTTGTGTTAACAAACATCGAGTACTTTAATTCACGTAGGTACATATCTCTGGCATTTATCAAACGCGTGTAAAAAAAAATGTGTAAAAGGGTATATCGCGATACTTTCCCTCTTATAGTTGCATAAAATTTGTATAAGAAAGAATTTTATTTCAAACTGCTAATTTAAAAGTACTTTATGTAAGTTTAATCTTATCGATTTAATCTTATCGGCGGGAGAGATATACTTCTCGTTTTCTGTAAAATAGTTTTGACATAAAGTTTTTCTATTTGCACACGAGCGACGTGTAGCCAACCGTATTGCTCGAACGAGCGTTCTCTTCCGGACTGCAGGGTTATAAAACGACGTCACTCCGGCAATATCTCCGTTCATACACGTAGAGGCTACAACGACACGTCCGCGCGAAGGAGAGAAAGTCCATCTCGCAGTCTCGGTTACTGTCGCAGGTGGTCGATCGAGGATCCTCGTATCGCATTAGACATTAACGAACCGTTGATCGTGTCCCTTCGCGGCGACTTACCCCACACGGTGTCAGACGTCAAAGCGCGATCTCGCGGCGAGGAAGGGACACTATTAATTGACGAGCCGAACGCTCCCACGAGCAGCACTCTCGCGCCCTCCCACATAATTCTCCCTTAATGTGACGTTCTCGTCTACTCCTCTTACTTTCCGCCCTATCCACATCCAAGATAATCTTTCCTCTCGCGCTTATATACGCGCCAACGACGAATCGAATGTTTCTCCCGTGCGTGATTGCAAGGGTGTGAGAGAGCATGTATTTTCTCCCTTTCCCTCACAGGGTCGTACACCGCCTAGATATTATGGTCATCCCATAAAAGCCCACCGCCTTGGTGATTGGGCTTTCCCCGGGCGTTTATTATTGCGCGTCCGGTCACGGCGAGTGGATTAAGACGAGACGGGAGTCGGAAGTTCGCGGGTCGAAGCTGAGATAACGTTGACGGGAGGCGGGCGGGAATAGAGAAACAAAGAGAACCCTCCGGAGTTAATCGTCCTGCGGCAGGACGTTTCTTTCACGCGAGATATTACAAGAACGTGCTATCAAGATTTGAGATAATTTTCTCAGCCTTCAGCTAGATCAGTGTAATGGATTTTTTATGCGTTTCTTGTATTACATTTTGCTCGCGGGGACGCGATAAATTATATCTATATCTTATTTTAAAAAATACATCGATTTATTTCGGCGTAAACAAACATATTAATTTGCATCAAATTACACGTCTCGTAAATTGAATCGATAGTAAAGGAAGACTTTCTTTCAATACACAAATCTTGCGGTCCAGTTAATACGCGGAATCATTAAACCGATCTTATCCGAAAGTATCGCGAAACTAATTGGGTAATAAGTATCGTTTATAAGTACAATCCTAACGGAATTCCTTTTTACGTCGCGCGAGCGATTTATACGATTCTCAGCACGGAAACCTGCATTGTAACGACCTCCACCAATACCAGTAGCTATAGGCATCATTCAGTGCTACGGAAAGGAAGTTAATTGGGTAATTAGTGTCGTTAATAAGAAGGCTTTAATTGAACCTTTTTTTTTTCCGGGTCGCGAGTGGTTTGCGCGCGAGGAACGGTTTTCGTAAAGAAAACAGGGAGCCCGAGAGACGTTGTAGACTTTAGCGACGCGATATTTCCCCTCTTACTACGCCGTCGTTCCTTCGTGTAAATTCGTCGAGGTAAAGGGACTCGATAAAACGACATCGTCGCGTTTTTCTCCTTTTTTTTTTTTTTTTCCCCTTTCCATTGAAGGCTTAGCCGCAAGAGAGTGCCGGATCGTCGGTAATTCCGTCCAATTAGAACATTCCCAATTAGGAACCTTAACTCCGCACGTCGACCGTTGTTCCTTCCCGTACCATTCTCACTCCCCGGATCCACTACGACGAGGAGAAACTTACGACAGGTTGCCCTCGCCAAATCTTCGCGAGAGTATCTCGTTACGTCCATTTACCGTTGAAAGATTCATTTTCACAGAAACACACATTTAACAGTAATTGCGATCTAATCTTTATTAGTCTACTTTATTTTGTCTACGTGCATCAACATGCAACTTGGACGTATTTTTTCTATCTTACACTCTTCATAAAAATACATTTTAATCGGCGGAGGGTGACGATCGACTGACTATTAGCATACTTAGAGTATTGAATGTTAACTTAATATTTCATTCTGTTGGAATTGAACGAAGGTAAAATTGGGCAATACTGAGCGACCAATGTCGCTGCTTACTGTTGCAGGACGCCGAGATCGAGAAGTCGACGCTACCGATGATCGGTCCAGGTTTGAACGGTCGCAACAGCAACTCGTCATCCACCGACAGCTTACTGTCGTTGTTGATTCCGACGCCGTTACGAGAGACCCTCTGGGCAACCGTGGCTCTATACCTAGGCTGGAGACTCGTCTCCCGCCTGCGATAGATGCGCCGATTTCGTCCAGCCGTTCTGGGTGATCCTGTGGACCTGATCGTCGATCATGTCGACGACTGGAACGGTGATGTTTGGGGGTTATAATTAAAGTAAAACGGACGGACCGCCAGCACTTCTGTCTTTGTCTGCGATCCGCAGACACTCCTGTATGGAATCCTCTGGACGGATCGTTTCGAGGGGAGGAGGAGGAGGAAGAGGAGAGGCAGTCCACGGCGCGTACTCTGGATCTCTCTCTGTCATCGGATAATGGATTTAATTGAGGTAGAGCGCGTCGAGAACGACGAAGTGTTCTTTCATTGAACATCCACTCCGATAATACGATTGTAATTTTATATTGTCTATCGTTGTATTTCGCGCCTGCGTTGCGCGGCTACGCGAGAATGCGCTTGATCGACTTTGATCGGTTCTTGAGGGACCATGCGACTGCAAATAAAATATTGATATCTTTGATCACGACGATGAAAGTAGTGATAATTATTTGCTTCTGCGGCGTGCTTCTGATTTCCTTATTGATTGATGATTTTAATTAATTGATTAATTTGATAATTGATAATCGATTATATATATTACGATAATTATTATGATTTTATTTAGTAGCTGATAATTGATAAATGATAATTGTAATTAATAATGATGATAATGGATTGATCTTATAATAACTTTTATGATGATTGTGATAATAATGATTGAGTTGATGAGTCATAGTTGCTCTCTACTGTATACCCTTTCATCCCTCCTCGGGGACGAACGGGTAGAATTTATATGAAAAGATCTTTAATTGGAAGCTTGATATTCCAAAAAAAGCTCTTAAATTTTATCTATTAATTAGATCGATGTCGATGGAAGAATCGACCATCCTATCTATTTGCTTTATTTGCTGTTTGTCGAGAATTGCGTGCTAAACGATAAATTGTGACTGTGATTGCCGCGGGATGACGAAACGAGAGGGTTTCGCGACGGCGGCATAGCGACGTCGAAGTACAAGTGCATTCTCGCGCGATGCAGGAGTTATTTTCGTACGTAGCGCTGCTGTTCATTCGTGCCGATAGTTTCGTTCTGCGAATTCGTAGGCGAAAGGGCGAAGAACGGAAACTAGCATGTTGCGGGGACGGGAGAGGGGACGGGGGAGGGGGGGGGGCAAGATGAGCCGGGCGAGAATAATCGAATTGCGGTATTGTGTGGCGATCGGACCCGAGACACGAGGAGGGAGGTATTAAGGGTGGACGGGGGAAACTAAGGACGAGATCCAAAGAGGATTAAACCCAATAATCAAATGATGATCTCATTACGGATAAATAAAGAGAATTAAATAAAGTAGTGTGATTATATGGGAGCGAGAGAGGGCGGACCACACGCCCCCAATTCTCTGTCTTCTCTTCGCGCGTCCGTCCCTCTCTTGATCTCGCCAAGGTAGAAAGACTACTCTTCGATACGTGGCTTGTAGATAGCGCGGTTCCCCGACCGATAGCGGTCGACGGAGCGATTCTTGTTCAAGATTTTTTAACGACGCGCCGCGTTACGGTTGATGTTTCGCGAAGCTTGTTTGTTAAATATAAATTTCCTCGAAAAGGGACAACGAAGATCTTTAATTTTGACACTGTCACGAGTCTAATAGATCTGTTTCGTCTGAAATACAATTGAGATTCACCGTTTATTACAATTGATCGGCCTCGCCAAACATCTACGGTGCGCGTGCGAAATGTATGTAATATAAAAGAGACGTCGAGAGGGATTGACGATTCCAAAAATGTTAAGAGGATAGGGGACGAGCGAGGACGTAAGGTGGAGACAGGGGAGCGAACTTGTATATGCATAGAAGATTTATCTAAAGTAATAAAAACTCAGTAATAAGTCGATGTTATAATTAATTAAAGTAGATAATCGATAGGCCGAGGATCGCAGCATCTTGATTGGCTAGCTGCGACTCCCGTGGACAGTTTTCAAATGATCTCCGGTAGCTTAGCTATTAGTAGGCAGCCTCGTGACACGCGAGACACGCCTTTCGCGGCACATCGGAAGGAACATCTCCTTCTTTCCCCTGTGTCCCTTTTCTAACTTCTATTCTCTCTGTCCTCCTTTCCCGTTTCTATCCTCTCATTCTTCAAAAACTGTCTATCGATTCTCTTGCTCTAACTCACTTATCCTCAATCTTCTAAGAAGATCCCCCCTCCCCCCCCCCCCCCCCCACTTCCCTGCTTCGCAACTCCAATTTATATCGACGACAGTTCTCCAACTGTTTTGTTGTGCGCGACGTAACGCGACGTAACGTAATCTCTGATCTCGAACTTAGCGTGTATTGGTATAAGAATCATGTGTTGTGTTCGCTTGACGATTCGGAGTCTCAATTTTCAATGGGCGAGAGCGGGCCCGAGCCTTCTCGTTTCGCGAGGATTCTCTTAGGATTCTAGATAGGGCTAGCCTAACGAGCGAGGAGATGGGAACAGTGTATCCTCGGGCTTTCTCGTTTGGTTTTAAACTATCGAGACTGCTCGTCCCTGCGGGCCGCGCTTTCTCTTCTCCCCGAGTGCAAGTCTATTGCGTTTTCCTTTGTCTCCCTATTGATAGAACGATCGTGACGTTACTCCGTCAAAGTATTCCAGTGTGTAGGTCTATAGTATTTATTTGTAGGCGATACCATTTTTCTACCGTTTAATAGAGCCGCGTTTTCAGATAAATATATACGCGGAATACATATATATATATATATTACTGCCACTTCGAGATAAGCAAATCCTCGCCAGACGCTTCCAAACGGAAGCGATTTTGTGGAAAGTCAATAACGTCGGTGTCCATAACAAGTAATTTCTAAAGATGAAAATAGTTAGAGTCATTGAAACAGAGATATTTAAAAATAGAGGAGTATTTGGTACGCGCTGTAAGGAAAGAGTTTATACACGGCAAGAACGCGTTATTCTAATCTTATTACGCGCGGATCATAGAGTCTTCGTATTTTCACAT
Organism: Cyphomyrmex costatus; assembly: GCF_001594065.2. Taxonomy (NCBI): domain Eukaryota; kingdom Metazoa; phylum Arthropoda; class Insecta; order Hymenoptera; family Formicidae; genus Cyphomyrmex; species Cyphomyrmex costatus. The sequence goes on from NW_017280155.1 coordinate 726,243, forward strand.
TGTATAGCGCTTTATTTTGTCAGGAACTCAGATGCAGTTCCGCGAAACGCGAGTCACCATTAAATCTAGCACATGTAAAAATCGAACAATGCATACTGTTTTATTTCGTAAAATTCCATTAATCTCAAAAAATGCATTTAGCGAATTTATCTTAATATGCAATAAATAATAAATTGACGATTTTTTTCAATTAGTTAAACATTCATTGAAAAACGGTCGCATATTGTTGGAAAATCTAATAAATATTATTCTTTAATTAAATTTAAAAAATGAGACTCTAATTTCATGTTAATTGAAGAGTATTTACAATTTTTTTTGACAGAAATCTTTTGTCACAGTAATTCAAAATTTTAAATTGTCAAAATTCGAATAACATTTTCGATAATTGGACATAAAGCTTGCTAATTAAAAATATTAACGATCGTCGCAATAAATTTTCTCAAACAGAGTGAATTCAACGGTAATTCGCGTTTTACAGTCGGTAGAGTTTCCAATCTTCGATCAGGTTTCCTCTCTGTGCAGCTTGCTTCTTTCACGGAGAGAGCATCACGCAAAGGTACAAGATTATCGTATATACACATTTGATGTAGCTAGTGTTCGTCGTTGTATCGCGAGAGCCGAGCCAAGAGAGACAAAACTCTTTCTCTCGGCGGAGGTTGTTGCATTGCATTCCGACCAAAGGGAAAATTCCCGTTTTCCTGCAGCGCGGTGAAACGAGACGGCCTAAAAGAAAGGTCGCGGCCATTTTAATCCTTTTACTTCGTAGATAGGGAAAGGCAGAGCGAATTCGCGAGCCCCCGCCGTTTATGGCCCGGGGGCGGATATATACACGCAATATAATATATATATGTGTGTGTGTCTGTGTGCGTATGTGTGTGTGTGTGTGTGTGTGTGTGTGTGTGTGTGTGTGTGTGTGTGTGTGTCGGAGGAAAATTGAAAGTGAGAAAGCACGGCGCATGTACATAGTCGCTTCTCTTCGGGGCCGTTAAACGCAGTAATGAACTACGATTTCTTTCCCCGGTGTATTTCTTTTTTTTTTTTTATCTTTTTCGTTTATTTTTTAGAATTAATTGCTCTGTAGAAGCACTTAGGTAGTAGTCAGCCATATTGAGAGTATAATAATGATATATGGATAAACGTATATAAAAGTATATATATATAATGGAAGACATATATGTATATATATATATATATATATATAAAATATATATATATTTTAAATGGTATAGTTGGGGATATTACTGTTTCGAGAAATAACCTGATGGAGAGAAACGTATATTTCGAAGGGGCGCGAGCCCGGAGAAAGTATGAATAGAAAGGTGATGTTAAGGGTAGTGGAGACGACGGTTCATCGGAGATTGATAGAGGTGTTGATGGATGTAGATCGAAGGTGGGAAATAAGCTGTAACTGTGACTATGCGGATCGTGGGGGGCAGGCTGTTGATACGCTTACTCGAGAGCTTAACCCCGGGATTGATTTTAGGCATACTTTTGCAAACGACGTAGGAAAACACGAGAAAAGCGGTCTTCTCGAGGATCTTCTTGCGTTTTTAAGGGACAAGTCCGTGATGTAATGCATTAGCAATTATTCGCAATACGCTCAAACATGAAGTCTGATTAAAAAAAGAAAAGATGACCCAGCGGTAGATGCAGCCCGCCCATCCGAGATCCCCGCGCGTCAAAGCGTCACTGTGATCTCGTAATTAATAAAATATCCGATTATTATAAAAAATAATCATACTATGGTATATCCTTCCCCACCCCTCCCCCCCCCCTTTCCGTAAATAAGAGAAAAATCCTAGAGACATGATCTATAACGTATTTTCGCAACTATAACCTCAGTTGCGCCTCTCATTGCATTTCTTCGTCCCACCTTGTTCTGTTTTTTTTTTTATTTTTCTTCCTTTTTTTTTCTTAATTTTTATGTACGCGCGTTTGCGCGCACATTAGTTTGTAAAAGTAAAATTATAAGATATGTATATTGATAAATCTTTCATATGATCTCGCGGAGGTATCAATTGTTAGGCGAATTCAGCGGCCGACGCCGTTCGTTACCCCCCCCCCCCCCCCGTGCAAGAAACTATTTCTCTCTATCTCTTTCTCTCTTACGTTTCGTTTTCTCGAATTTCTTCCCTCTCTCAACATGATTCATCAAAACGAACGGCATCGGGGCTCGATTGGCCGTACCTCGGTTAGTTAAAAATAGAGTTAGTGATTAAAGAGAGATAAACATTATATTCAACGCGAGGGAAGACGAGGGATAACGACGTTGTTGTAGCGATCTTATTCGGATATATAGGTTTATGACAACGAAAAACTGTTTATCGCTGCGTTCGCACTCAGTAATCATCTATATAGTACGATCACTGATTTATTATTCTTATTGATTATTATTATTTTCTATTACTATACTCGTCACAAAACTCGTGAGGTAAAAAGCTTGAGGTCTCAAACTTCCCGGCGCTGTAAAGGAATAATCGACTAGTCTTATCGGACCAACCATTGAGATTCGTGTATTTTTGTTTAATACATATTTTCTAAGATTGAGATTTTCCCCTCTACATACATATATATACATATATATTTACAAATATATCTATATTTTTTGTTTTAAATAATTAATTGATCCCCCCCCCCTCCCCCTTCCTCCCGCGATCCTCACCTCTTCTGTAAGCGCGATCCCGAAGTACGGAGTTGAAAAAAAAAAAAAACATCGGGGACGAGGCTCTCTCGGGTTCGTTCGCTGTGATGGTAGTAGACAGTCCCTTTGACAGGATATATATCGCTCGACGTGAGACGCGAGACGAAGAACGGTCGCCACGATTAAGAGACATTGTCTTTGGCGCGTAAAAGACCATCTCCGATTGTGTAATAAATTATTAGTAAATGCGCGGGGGACAGTTGATCTTTGCAGCAGTATTGAAACCGGGGCAGGACTGTCGCGATCTCGATTGTGATCTGAAACTTCCAATCGACACTCTCGCGCCTTCACGGCGAGCGGGCGAGCCCCGGTTCAAATAGCACATACATATAAATGTATCGAAGCAACAACTCGCACACACACACACACACACACACACACATATACAGTTACACGATACACGTAACACACACGGACATACACTCGCCCTTAGTACTATTATAATCGTCTAAGATCTTATGAGAAATTTTATTTTGCTCAGACTGCATAAGTTTGCCATAAAATGACTGTTGTACGTTCTTCGGATGTGTAGTAGTACTCGTGTTTAGAAGTAAGGGAATTTATTCGCGATTACTCTGTCGCTCCAGCCACAGTCAGGTGCCAACCGTCTCTCGTTCACGGTTTCGTTCTCCTTAGCGGAGTACGCTGGGACGCAAGGAAGCAGCGGACTCTTCGACTCCAATTGATAGATCGATTATTTGACGCCGTGCTACTTGAACACCCTGCTTTTTTCGAGGGTCTCTCGGGGTGACTCGTTCGACGACCCCAAGTATACACCGTCATTCAATTTTGTCCGCTAATTCTTATTTCGCGCAATATATATTATAATTTACATTATAAGCTTTCGAATATACAGACACGACACAAGTGTCCATTTATTTTGGACAAATTCTTTAATCGCCTACTTTGTCGCTATTGAGGGAATCTCTTTCTTGGAAAATTTTCCAACGACAATACTTAATATTCAGCGTTTTGCATTATTCATATTTGTGCGTTGTATTTGATGTCAATCGCATTTACTTTCAACGTTTTACAAGCGAGCGAGTCACACTCGGTGGACTACCTTTACCTATTCCTTCACTGTATAACCTTTCGTGCTCTACTTAAACTAGCAAAAACTCCGAATGCCTACAAAATACGTTACCTGTAGCCAAATGTCCCGTGGACCATATAGACCGCCGCAATCTATTCGTTATTTATGAGAGAAAAAGTAAACGACAGTAAGAAAAAGAGAGAGATATATAAAGCGAAGAAATTTGGATCAGCCGAGCGTGCATGAGATCGTATGATAGGAAAACAGAGAAAGAAAGGGAATGAGAGTGAGAGAGAAAAACAGAGAGTAACCCTTGATAACAAACAGATGAAATTTTTAACCTCTAGAATTTCTCCCCAGGACGGGCGTTATGAAGTTTCTCAAGTCGTATGTAAAGCTCGCAGCTGCCTTGTGATAGAGTCTGGACTGCAAATAATTCTGACAAAACAAATCATGTAATCAGATTGTAAAGACTGTGTCAAAGATTGTGATCTTTATGTGGTGCACGCACATAGAGATGAAAGAAAAAAAAAATATATATATATACATATAAACGGTAAAGACAATACATCTCGTCTATCAATTTTCGTCCAGCTGACCAATCCAAAGAAGCGACCAAATAAATGAGGAGGGAAAAGATGCGAGCGCTTGCACGACACTTGAGGTGCTGTCCTGTTTCTTTTCGTTTTTTTTTCTCTATCGATATTTCGCGATATTGATGCTATACGCGTGTCCGTATATTTTTTCTTTTGTTTTTTTTTTTTAATTATTTTTAGATATATATGTATATGTATATCTTTCGTTTTGCTTCGAATATCCCGATGCGAGTGATTGGACGGAAGATGTATGGCGGTCACGTGATATATATTATACAAATATATGGTATTATGTAATAATCTCCCCTCCTTAGTGCAGATGTAAGCGAAAGAGAGCAGAGTACTGTTGATTTGTTTTGTTTTAGTTTTGTCTCTTTCTTTTTTTTTTTTTTTGTCTCCTCCGTCAATCCCGATCGTGCCGATTCCCGTCGTAACGATCCACACTTCTCCCTTTCTCGTCATTTTTCACGTCTTCTCCCAACTCAACTTCACCTTCTGTCTCTTCTGTCTCGCCTCCAATTAAATTTTCGGCTTAAAACGCGGAGCTCGGTCGCTCTCCGAGCACAGCTTGGAAGTGTTCTTAAGACACAGAGAGGAGAGCGAGAACATCCGAGCTCCTCTCCTCCGTGCTTGTTTCTTCACAACAGGAACGAGGACTGCCGTATAATAATCCAAGCGGGAAAAAAATATGCGGAGAACATTTTCGCTCATACTTTGTCTCTTTCTACTTTGATTTTTGTTTCTTTCTTCCACCCTCCCCCCCCCCCCCCCATTCTCTTCTCTTTCGCGCTCTATCGATGTTTTTAGTTTTAAACGAACATATGGTCGCGCGATCGTTGGTACACGCCTCGGCTCCTCTCGCGCGAAAAACCGTATTCGAGAGAGGGACGTTCCGATGATCACGCACGAATTGAGAAAAGAGTGAACGATGAAAGTGATACGCGTAGCCGGGAGCCGATGCGTGGCCGGCATGCGGATCTAATCATACGATGCTGTGCTATCATAAGTCATTACATATACCATATGTTATCGATTACTTTTGATTTTAGTTTATGAACAATTTTTCGTGTTATTAATTTTATTGAGCATGATTCTAAGTACTATGTGCGAACGTCTATCATTATTATCTATTATCTATTGATAGATTATTATAATTATTATTATTACCGGATTTATTATTATTATATTATTATTATTATTAATATTATATTAATATTAATATCATCATTATTACGATTATTATTATCATTATAATCTTAATATTTTGTAAACATTACCACTCCCCATGGTCGATTATTTTAACGAATCGCTCTCGCGTCCGCTGCCCGACCGCCGGTCGACGGAACGCCTTGAAAGCCGCCGCCTTCAACGCGTGCTCGACTTACACACTCGCGACCTCTATTACTTTTGTTCTTCTCTCTTTCACCCTCGTTTCTCTCGGCGCCTTCGAGGCGCGACGTCGACCATTGGGAGTTCGCAAAGGGACGGGGACATCTCTCCGCTACCCGCATGTCTTTCATTGTACAGATTTTTTCACTTTTATATAGTTATCGATATATCGTAACGTTACGCAACGTCGATTGTTACGGCGACCACTATGCGTCGCCGTATCATTATTGTACTTTTTTGATTTTTCTATTGAATAAATGTGAACACGCCGAAAGCATTAACATGTGTCTTTACATTATACGTCCTCATGCCGCTCCCTTTCCTAGACCCACTTCTCTTGTCACCGTATATCGTTATACTTGCGAATAGAAATTGCTTCATTGTAAAATACTGTGGAATTATAGACTCTAATTTTGAATTATGCGCGTGCAAATAAATAAGTAGTCTAAATTTTATAACAGAATGTAAATAAATTTTATCTTAAATTGTCATTCTAATTTTACATGAAATAGATACTCTTGATTGCCCAATTCGTATCGATCTACGCGAACTGGTCATGGCATTTAGAATCGTTCTAATGGGTTTCCTGAGACGTGCCATCTGCGAGGCTCATTACTAAGGGATGCAACCGCAAACCAATCGCGCGCGCGACCGTTGTGCCCCATTCTATTCAGTGTTCTGAATCTAATGCGAACCGCAAGACGTTGGTTGCGTTCTGTATACCAGATTAGAGCGTGGCAATTGCTTTGTAACGAGCGTAGACAACGGTACATGCAAATCAGGAAATTGAAATATTAACAAGACGGGAGTTAATGTCTTCCCACATGTACATACACTTCTCTAAAGGGGATAAGACAGTAGCAACATTACTATTTGCGTTTGAAAATAGTTCATTTGAAATTCTCAAAAGAGAAAATTAATGGCGATAGCGACAGTAACGTATTGCGCAAATTTTAGAGATTTTCGTCATATCGCATTTTTCGCAGATTGTGCCATGTCGGGGCAAACTGCGTATCAATAGTGTTGAATAATGAACGCGCGCATACCAAGTATATGCATCCCGTGAATTCCCCCTTTTCATCCTCATTTTTGTCGCGATTTTTGCTCGCGGTGTTTCTCCACGGATTAACTCGATCTGAAACAACAGCAAACAAGAGAGCACGTACGCCCGATGTGTAACTGAAAAAAAAAAAAAAAAAAAAAAAACAACAGTATGCGTGGAAAACATTGGCAACGCGCTTCGCCATGTTTTAATAACATCGGCTATATCGGAAACGCAGGTGCGGAAAGTCGAATAAAGCAGGAATGCACAATTGGAACAGCAGGCTATGGAAACATAGTGATCAATATGAAACAATAGATTTTAACTGAATGCGCAAACTATCAATTATTTTCTACATATCGTTTCGCCTGCTGAAAAATATCCCGTTGCACTCCATCCATATGCAACGGTCGAAAAGTATTTTTCATCGCTATACGAATGTGGTTCCTGACGACTCGTATCAAAGCTATTTTGCTGGATAGTCTCTTTTTTTTTAAAACCTAAATAAAATTAACTTTCCTCAGTTAAGGGGATGCTGGAGTTACCGACGGAACGCTCATTTCGTATTTCTCGTGCCGTTTCGTTTTCCTTATATAGAATAAAAAATCCTTTTCCCGAATAAAAGGGAAAACACAAACAAGTCCGGGAAAGTCCAAACCGGTATGAGAATCCCCCAAAAATTACCACGTAGGTTCTTTCTTCACATATAAATGAATGCAAGCAGATATCCAAACAAAAAAGACTTTTCCGGATTTGACAAATTAATATAAGATTATCGTGAGACCTTCAAATTATGATTTTGAAGCTTACAAAGGAAATGGCACGAGAAATACGATTTGAGTGTACATAACCTCACATTCAAGCGATAATTTTAAGAAATGTATATAATGTTTTACTTAAGGAGATCGTTAACGACATCTTACACACAGACGATTACGTGTCATTGACACATCAATATCTTACTCACGCACGCCACACGTATACGTAGATTTTGTATCATAATTATGTTTTAATTAGACATCTAAATCTAATTTTAAGAACTCTACGCTGTTTCTTCATGCAAATTACGTGCCTGTGGACTATTATTTCTTAAGTAAAGATTGCGCAGCTTTTATATAAAACAAATGTTGTTACGACGTGCAACGACGTGACAGCTCTGGAGCGCCATATTGGACTAAAGAATGGTAAAGAAGAATTCAATTTTGAAATTTTTTATCGTTTTCAGCATAGATTCTACCTCACAGGCACGTGTTAATGCGTATACTTTAATTCTGTAAAAGGATTTTCGTATCTGTGAATGACAAAAAAAGTATTTACGATACAAAAATTATACGATTTAGTCGGTAATACAGGAGGCTTTAGGATCCCCTTAATGTATGTAAATATTTTCTTGATGTATGCAATATTTTAATTGGAATTAAAAATCTGTTTTATCGACATCGATTAAGTTCGGCCGTCTCTCCAGCATCGCCTTAAGTTAATTTTTCGTAAGTTATGGTAAGTATTTAGGTTCAGGTAAGTATATTCCATCTAAATTATTCTAATCTAATCTCTAAATAATTCAATTATATTCTTTAATAATAATTTTTTAACAACATATCGGTAGGAAAATTTTAGACGATATAAATATCAATCTTTCTTGTTAAATTCTAATACCTCCGTTCAGCTTCGATCAATTCGGACGGTGTGCAAACAACGCGGAAGCGCGTCCGGCCGGGACTGGTAAATGAAAAATGCATTCGCAAATCTGCGCGGTGCTGATGCGTTACCTCGCTTCGTGCGCGACATTCACGGAAATCGCAGGACGGAGGAAACTATAATACGAATGGTGTCCAACGCGCGTCGCACTACGGCGGACGGGAGTTAAACCGAGTGCACATGTCGCCAAAGCGCGCGTGTCACCGGATAGAGAAACGCCGGGTATATCTGGCGTGCATCCATATGCAGATCCCCATTGATATGACAACATTTACATACTGCATATTCGCTCTGGGCCATATACTCGCTCGCCAATTCCCCATTGTTGGCTTTCGGCCACCAGTGCGTTTGATTGACATTATTGGTCGCGCCGCTGACACCAGATTACATTTCTATTTGCATACATTCGCGAACCAGTTTGAGCCGAACCGCTCGTTTGTGCTCGCGCGGACCACCACCGTCCCTCCTTCGTCCTGCCAGGGTTCCAGCATTTTTCGTCCCATTCCTATACGCCCGACGATTGGCCAACGATTTTCGTTCTGACATTCGAGCCTTTCGCACGGTTTATACGCGTGTCATGTTTTTCCATGCGGGAATATATTCCGCGGGGTGCAGGTGCAACGTCGATTGACATCGGTGATTGGGCAGGGGGGGGGGGCTGCGATTTTGTCTGATGATAGTGACGGTGCAATCTGTTATCCATTTTTCGAGACTGTTACTTAGGTATTCATCGAGGTTTTTATATCATAGATGAATCTGAACAAACTCGTCCCTATCGTTTCTACACGATTCTATACAGGACATCTAATTACTCGCGATCAATTTACCCCGTGTAAAACTAGCATGCAGGAGAGAAAGTATTTTCAATTTTAACTTTTGCATAATACGGCGTAATCACATATGGAACGTCAATTAAATGGCACCACCTTGTATCACATGGATGTTTTTAACACGCACGAGCAGCTTCGCGCAGCTTTGTGTAAAATGCGTATAAAAAAATGTATCTCGCCCTGTTCTTTAATCATCGTACAGCGTGAAATGAGTGCACGTGACGACATTTTTTCCTAGCCGTATCGCGCCGTCCTATCAAACAGAGATTTTCACGTATCGGGCCGGGCGAGAGGAAGATCGTGGCTTCCGTCCGATTAGATGCCGCGCTGCGAAAGAAACAATGGGGCAGTCAGCCACAAAAGGGCGCGTGTCAGGCGTTAGTGGCGGCGGTTAGCCCTTTACGGGTAGCCCTCTGGCCCGTGAAATATGAACGCCGTTGCTTTTGTTCGCGGATAAGCGGCGCGCGGATATTAAACGCGGATTACGCGCGTCGCGGATGAACCGATGGCGAACTTTACTTTAAAATCAGGCGATGCATATGCGCATAACCGCTCTTATGGAAAGGAGCGTTTGAATAGATCGGTGGTTAATTGTTCTCGGCCGTTTTATTAAGGACTGCGTGGGAAAAAGGATTTATTCGTGAAATTCGCAAGTAATTGACGAAATCGTCCGAATGCAGAATCGTGTTTAAATTCGCGTGTCTTATTGCACAGAAAAAAATGTCCGGTTGAAAACAAACGAACTAGAAGATTCTAATTATGTTATAATAAAAATCCCGGTTACCTCAATTATAGATAAATAAAAATAGATTTAAATTCTGAGATTCGTCCATTTTCAATTAAAATTCCAATCAATTCAACCAGACATTTTTCTCAGTGCGGATACATACTATTATCCGCATGTAAATAAAAAAAAGTCTGAATATATAGACGCATAAATGAAGGTGGATAAATTCCAAAATGCCACATTAAATGCGCGTTAAATGCAAGCGGCGTTGCACTGCGGCGAATACGGGCCAATGTTATCGATCGTACTTTCCCCCGTTGCAATACTAAACGGACACGGTTGCAACGTGCGATCGGACAAAAAAATCGCGAATGATTTAACACGCGACTTATTGCGTCGCGAACACCGCGCGGATTTCCTCCGCTCTCGCTCGTGCCACGCGTGACTTATTTTCGCATACGTCAGGTGTTTTATGTAAGTGTTGGTATTTTGTGTCGCGCGACACAGGATCTAAGATGATTCAAAGTGGCGAACGTGACAATGGTGCGGTTACGTTAAAATGCAATGACTAACTCCGTTGATAAGAATAATCGCACGGAAAACGCTTTTGATTTTTATTTGCAGCATAAAGGACATAGTATTATTTCTGTATATCCACGTATATCTATCACGTGCGGTAAAAAAAAAGAGCATTATATGATTATATATTCCGTGCACGTATAACATTCATCACCTTGAATGATGAACTCTTGTTTTTGAATTTTTTTATAATACAAAAAGATTGCGAAATATGATGTAATATTATGAATATCGTAATAATCAGTTTAGAGTCTGCGAGTCATGAAAGTAAAGAAATTCAAGATTGGCTTTCGTGAACGCGATAAAACTGTGAGTCACGCCATTTTTTAAATCAGTGATGTGCACGATGCGCATATCTGCGGTCTCGCAAACAATGCATGAGTGAAAAGCGTGGCGTTTATCGGAAAATGTCTGATAAAGAGCTGCAATCTTTTATACGCAACGTAAATGAAATAGAATTTTATCTACTAACTCGCACGTAAAACAGTACGGTGAATCATCGATTTTTGATTGCGTTGATATTGATCTGTCGTATCGATAATCAAACATCACATATTTGAAATAAGAAACTTTTTTATAGGTAATAACCGCGTGTATTGTAGTAAAAAAACACAAAAATGAAAAACATTTAACAAAAATTCAATCACTAGTAATGATAATTAAAATATAACGATACAATAATAAAAGTGCAATGTTCAATAAATAACACATCACTCAATAAGTCTCGGGCCTGATATAATAGAATAGATGGTGTACTAATAACAAGTCCATATGATTTTTAGAAAGTACTAAACCTTCAAACATATACGTGTTAAAATTTTAGCTCAATCGGACCTTTACTTTACAAGTTACAGTGGTTTAAGTGACGCTACTTTTGCATTTTTCAAAACAATGGAAAAATCTGAATTTCGTGTGCCGATAAAGCATTGCTTCCTGATGGGAAAAAATACCGTTCAAGCAAAGCAATGGCTTGATAAGTGTTACTCGGATTCTGGCTCCGTCAGAAACAACAGTTAAGAGTGATATGCTGACTTTAAAATTTTATTGAGTCCTATTTGTATTCCAATTTTCATTCTAAACAATAAAATTGTCATATATTAATATACAAATGCAGGTTACGTCGTCATTTTACATCTTATTTATAGATTATTTGTGATTTTCTTATGAATTATATATGAGTGGCCATATTACCCCCCCCTCCCCCCGCCTATGGGATGAATGGCAAAAATGCAGGGGTTTGAAAAAGTTACTTTTTAATATGGAAGATAAATTATTTTGGATTTATAATGTTTTTTTTACAGTAGTAGATGATACAAAGTTTTTATTTGTATAATGAATTTGCTTTAAACATAGAGTAAATAGTAATTGATAAATTAAGTTTTTGATATACTTTCTAAAAATCACATGGATTTGTTATTAGTGCGCCATGTATTACGTCAGGCCCGGGATTTATTGAGTGATGTGTTATGTAGCTCATTATTATTTTCTTAAAAATAATGTTGGCGATTATATATACCTAAAATATTTTAGATATTTAGAAAAGCTCTTTGAGATAAAAGGTGCTACGTGAAAAGTTTCAGAAAATATAGTTTAATAATACTATGGTAATAATAATAACAATGTACGTCTCGGATCGTGGGTTTCCAAAACATGTTCCTAGAGCATGTTCTCTACTCGGTAGCGGTCTCGGACGAGACCCTAGCCTAAGAGGTTTCGTACGTAACATCATCAGCGTTACATCAGCCCTTCCATCTCATCGAGATACTCTGGGTCGCATCGTGAATCAATGGCCTTCGGACAAGATGGTTGGAGTACAGCCGACACGCCTGGAAGAGGCTATCAATCATGCGGAAAAGCTGACCAAATAAACACGGTGGCCGATATATGCATCGGGCAAGTGTTTCACGAGCGAAGTGATACGTGCGGAGCTTGAGCATGTTTGTACACAGGTGTTGCGTGTATACTCGCATGCATGATCGCGGGACGCGTACACGCGTGCTAACATGCACGCGCGTTGACCGCGATGGAACACGGAAGGAGAAGCGGAGTCGTTGGTATCGCTAGACTGCCTGTCGCCCGTGACTTTATCGGCTTTTTCTTCGATAAAACTATCGCGACCAGCTGACCGGCCGACTGATAATGTGATTCATTTTCTTGTGACGCGCGTTAAATTAGATGTCGCGAGAACGGATCGCGTTGCTCGAAGGAGCTCTTTCACAAGCACGTGTATTCGGAACATCGATTAAAAAACGAATTTCAGCTGTTTGGATACGGATATTCGGAGAAGAATCCACAGAGAAAAAAAACTATTATTAAATCAATCATAATATTCTTACATGTGTATAAGTAAAAATGTTGTAATCTTGCTTTTAAAGATTTTAGTCTTGATTTAATTAAAACAATAATAAATAAAGTAAAGGAGTTTGAAACTCCTCTTAGTTTAAAACTAATTAAAAGGACAAATTAAGAGTCAGAAATTAAAAAAAAATTTTTTTCTTTTTAATGAAGTAGTCAAACCGTAAAATAAATATCAAATCGTCAATAAACGCAAAAAATATAGAATTTAAAAAATAATAGAATTAAAAAATAACTTAACAATATCGCAAATCTTCAAATCGCAGATCTTCAAATCAATAACTTGACATGTTTCGACTCGTGGATTGAGTCTTTTTCAGAAGTAAAGCCAAAAACCGTAGTTCAGTTAACAGAATCATTAATATTCAAAGATAAATCCATAGATGAATCCATTTTCAAAGTAAGAAATTTATTAAAATCGATTAGTAGATCGGGGAAATAAATCTGTGAAAGAATCAAGCCTTTTCTTTTATAAAATAAATTAACTATTAATATAAACGATTAAGAAGAAACAAAATTTTAATTTTCAAACCTCAAGTAATGGACTCATTGATTTAATTAAATTTATATACACAATTAATAAGATATTATTGATATTAATTAAAAATCGCCGAATTTTGGTCTTCAATAATTTTTTACTCAACTACTATCAACTTTACAAAAAATATTACAAGAGACAATTATTTATTTTCTTCTCATAAAACTCTAAGAATTTTTTCAGAATTTTTTGGAACCTATTTTTCTCTCATGTCGGTAAAAATAACTACTGCGAAAATTGCAAAATGGTAAAAGACTTTTCAACTCGGTTTAATTCGCTTTATCAGCACATGAATATTTTACGGTTATTCTGGGAAACCCTGTAGATGTGAGATTTTTTATTGAGCAGGTCTTAAATTGAGTGCAAAGTAATACTCTCTCGCATCAAAAGAAATTCAGTAAAATTTTTCAAGTAAGATTACAATATTTTTGTTAATAATGATGGTTGATTACAGAACAGTTTTTTTTCTATGCAAATATAAAACGTCTCAGAGATGTCATTAAAACATCTTTTAGATATCGTATTCTTAGACGTCCGAATTTTGAACATATCGTTCTCTGGATACAAGATACACTTAACGTAATGCTATAAATGCTTTGACGCATTCTTTGATTGTTCAGTTGGTAAAATTCTCTGTCTACTGATTACCGACACAAAATAGATCAATATTAACGCGATCAAAATCGATGATTCATCATATTGTTTTACGTGAGTTAGTAGATAATCGTACATACATGATCAAAATCTAATAATTTAAAACCTCTGTAATGCGATTTTAACCGCATCCATAATCTTATAAACAGTCCAACACAATTTGATGAAAGGAAGGAGTTTAAAACTGAGAAAATGAGTATGCGCGAGTTATTAATAGAGTTGTTTTCAGATCCTCGAAATAAAAGTTTTTGCTACGACTCCTTTTTCTAATCTCCTCGTGAAATGGCTGAATGCAGACGAGTCGTCTAGAAGCGCTTAAAAGCTGGAGTAACTGTGCAACGAGGTATACTTTACGAAGGTAGCACTAATAGCTTAGAGAGATGTTCCGGGGATGTGCGCGCTCGTGGGCGGAAATGGTATCGTAAAGCGTCTATTATGCTTGCGGCTCGTCCTTTGTTCTGATAATAAAGACGGCGATGTTATTATTATTACTACTATTATTATAATATCGCAGCATGGAAAACACACTTGTTTTCCGGGTATCGTTACTCGAGAAGAGCTTAACATGAAAGACTGCCGGAAGAAACTTGGAAGCAAGTTCATCCTGGATAAGAAAAGGAAGAGTAAAGTAAGCTAAGAAATGATATTCGACAAATATAATGCGGATTAAAGTCGATAAGAATATGATAAACCGTACGTGTGTTATGTATCTACGATAAATTTTAATGAATTTTAATTGAGAGAATAGTTATGTTGACTGATACGTAATAATTGTCACAAAAATTACAATAAAATTATGTATAAAGGACTCTTGTTAATAAATAAATTTAAAAATGAATAAAAGGCGTAAGAGTCAAAAATTAAAACTAATCTTATGTGTCAATTTTTTTTAAAAAAAATTATGCCCTTTATTCATTTTTAAACAAAAATTACAAATATACTCCTTTCATTTTACTTTTTTATTTGATATTTTAAAGCCAGTATATATATGTATACTTTGCAGTTGCGGCGCACAACCATCAATTTCCTATATTCTTACTTGATAGCAGTCATACATCAGCAGGTAATCTACCGAAAGATATGATAGAAATTTAAATTATAGTAGACGAATAGTAACAATAAATTGAGACGAGGCGTTATCATTCCTTCATCGTTTTGCCAAAAAGCTTGCCAAGAATTTTCACGCACGATGGAAAAATTGTTGAATTTAACAGCTGCGCCTCACTAACGGACCATGAAAAGACTCGAGATGGCCCGCAGGAAGATTTAAGAAAAATATTGCCCGCAGCGCGTGTTTATGTTTTTCTTGCGTCGAGAAAGCACTGAGAAACGCGATGAATATTAATAAACGCGATACATATTAATAAAAACAACTCGCAACCGGTCTCATCCCTTTTTCAACAAATCTAATTTGAATTCTAAAAAAAATTTGCGTTCGTTAAAAAAAAAAAAAAAAAGAAAGATTGTAATATGCAGTTAACTTTTTTTTCCTCCGTTGCCTGCTCTATATATCTTCCTTTCCTTATTATCCACCTCTTCCACTTCGTTCCTTTCATTCTGTCTTTTTCCTCGCCAGATTCTTGCGATTCCTATCTCCTCCTCCAATCGCCGATCCATCAGCCGACGAATCTCCGCGGCGGAACCCGTTTCTAACTTGTTTACGTCGTATTCGATCGCGCAACTCCACCGTAAGATATTGCAGAGCGACCGTGTTTGATAGGCGAGGAAACGTCCTTTTTTTTTTTTTTTTTTGCGCTCAGCTGCGCGAGAGCTCGCCCGCGAGGCAGCTTCCGTAATTCATGACGATCGGAATATATTCTAGCTCCGATTTTTCCGGAGCGATTCTCTCGCAGCGACGAAGCCGCGCGCGTCCCGTTTTGTTCTTCATCTCGCGCGATCCACGCCTCGCATAATTTCCATCGGCGCGGCGCGTCGTTAGCATACCGGGGCGAGTCACCACGATGGAACAACTTGCACAGTGCCCCGCGGTAGCGTGAGTTATGACGGAAAGGGTTGAATTATATACGAGATTATTCGAGCGACGAATTTATGCGCTGCCCGCGACTGCCTCGGAATACAGTGAAGTGATATTAATTGCCGTGACAAAAAGCCAAGAAGTCGGGAGGTAGGGTTGCTCCGTTTGCCCTTTCGAACTAATGGAACTAATTGCCCACGACGATCGCATGTCGCAGACACGCGAGGATGTTCGAAAGAATAGAGGGTGGAGCGAGAATTTAAGAAACGAGAGAGAGAGATACAAGAAATTGTTCGTCCAAATCCCTCCTAAATAAAGTCATGTAGTGAGAGAACAAACGGTTGCAGTTACTTTACATAATTTTTAATTATATTATAATTTTTAGTTATTTTTGAAACTACTATATTTATAGTTGTTTCAACTAGGAAAATATATTGTAATAGTCACATTATACACTGCTTGAAAATTTAATTTTTCTAAAAAATAATAAAAAGAAACAGAGCTACGAGCCTAAAAATTCGTTAGAATATAAAATTGTTAGTAAATATTATAAAATTTGTCATTAAGTTAAAAATATAAAATTTAATGAAAACAAACGTTTCAACCTACTTTGATCTTCAGTGTATTTAACATATAGAATAAAATTAAAATTACAATAAATTGAATGTTGTTAACAACTGTTACGATTATAAAATTAAAATATAAAAAGTATAATATTCCAAAACACATTTTCATTAAATTTTATATTTTTAACTTAATGACAGATTTTATTTACTAACAATTTTATATTTTAACGAATTTTTGGGCTCGTAACTCTCTGTTTCTTTTTATTACTTTTTAAATGTATTGAGCCTTATTACAAATATATTTTAATTTTTTTCTTAACATACTTTTTAGTTATTATTATCACAAGTAAGTAAATTAAAAAAAAAAATTATACTAACTATAACTGCGATTGCATCTAATGAATAAAAATGTTTTTACTTCTTATTTACTCTATATATATCTTGATATTTTACTAACATTTATTTAATAATTTTTTCATAGCAATAATAACCTAAAAATAGAGCTCCCAACCATAATTATTTTACCATTACAGTTACAAATACCAAACACTTTTCTCTTAATGTTTCCTTTTTTTACTAGACAAAATCATAAATAGTACATACCTAATTAAAGTATTCGAAGATAAATAACAGTTACAATGCCTACACTACAATAAAGGGCAATAAATATTATAAAATATATCTCTACTGGCACAAACAAATGTAATTATTAGCATTAATGATAGCGTTAACATACAGATCGCCAGCACGATAGCTTGTATCACCAATACAGGATTTAATAAAATGAACGAAGGAGAGTTTCGAATGAGAGCATAACGATGGATCTTAATGAATTTCTAGGAAGCTAATAATTTCTCTTTCTATAGATCGTATCGCGCCCTGAGGCTTTTTATTATACATTTCAAGTTCGTAAATGCGTGCAGCCAGGGATTAATTAACCACCTCCAGAGAGCAAGGAATAAACAAAAATCGCTCGCTTTCGTAATAAGGCGCGGTAACCGCAACCTGCTTAATTTATTGTTTTCTCGCTCGATACGCTGAAACCGCGGCATTCATCATTTTATTGTCCGTGTACGCAACATATATGCGCCACCGCTGCAATCTCTCGATCGATCTTTATTTAAACGTTAGCAAGTTGATGTCGGAACAAGGTCTATTCGGCATATCCATTAATCACAATAAAATATAAGTGACAAGTTCAATGAATATATCGGGTTTGCAGCTTAATATCAAATTGCAAAACCGATTCTAATAAATCACGAAGGATTAAAAGTTTAGGAGGAAAGTTTTACGCTTTGATTGCACTCGAAAATAATTATAGATCACCTACCCCGCTATTGACATTCCGGTTAATCGGATTTTTCGGTGATACGTGGTATTAATTTATGTATGTATGGTAAAATTAGAACTGATAATCAGTCCGCATTCTTACAATCGACGTAGCGATTGTTTACGTTTTGAAGGACCTTTACTGTGCGTGGCTGGTAGCCCCATGATTGTGGTGCTACGAGTAATTACGCTCGCTTTACGGCGACTTGTGAAATAGTCGCGGCGGGGACTAAATCGCTCGAGTCCGATAATTAACGCCGTTCGATAATTAAGCGAGTTCGTCGGGAGCGGATAGCCGTGGAGGCGGCCAAGGGAGATGAAACGGAACAGTCGCGTGCTACGAGAGCCGGTAAAGGGATAATCGGCTTATTTGCAGCGCCAAAGAGACTCGCATGTGTTTGTCATTCGAGCCACGCATTCTGTCGCAGTGCCTCCCAAATCAATTTTGCCATAAGAATTCCATGACGGACCGCGATGCAATTCGTGAGTTTTTTCTCACCTTCGTCTTCATCGAATATCATGACCTCATTTTTAATTGTTGCAAAAAATCAATATATAAAAATCTTAAAGTAATCTTTAAATTATTTTTTAAATAGTGGAAGCATTTCTATTTGCAGTAAAAATTATTTTATAATATCTTTTTAACATATAGATAATTAATAATATAAAAGAAATATTACATATTACATAGTATATCTTAGGCAAGAAATTTTTATCTCATAATTTTAACAATTATTTTTCATATTCACTTTTTTGGTGAGACAATTTGGGAAACACTGTTGCTATGTTTTGGTGACAGTAACAAAAAATTATAATCCAATCTATCGAAATCACTAGCAATTTGATAAAATTTGCAGTCAAACATAACAAAGAAAATAAATAAAAAATAGAAATCTCTCATACGAATAATTATTATTCAATTCAATCTGGGCCATTTTTTCAGAATTATTTTTAACGTAATATATTAGAAGTTATTTTAATAACAAATATTCTTTAATATATAATTGACACGTAATTATTTAACTTCTGAGACAATTAATTATACAAAAAAATTTTCTAAAATGCTACTCTTAATTTGAATTTTTCGCTTTTAAGATATGATAAAATTATTGTTTTCACAATAATTATGTGAAAACAAAAATAAATGCAGATATCAAACAGATTACAATAATAAACAATACAAAATGCTTTTACTGTTATGTTTCTCTATTATTATTGTAAATGTAAATTTCTAAATATTAAAAATCGCCAGGAAATTTTAATCCTTCATTCCTTTTCTTTGTTACTTTATGCACATAATAATTTTTACCAAAATCTAACCTACACTATTTTAAATTTTAGGTGTGGAGTGCTCCACGATTTTACATTATAGTTACCAGGTCTGACCTCAATATTAAAGGAAATTTATTACTTTCATCACCGTACGATGCCCAGAGTAGGGGAGTTGTATACATCTGTAAAATATAAAAATATCCAACTGAACTAACGATATAATAAGATATCAATTATTCTACATAGATATTTTATCATACAAAATATATAAAACTCATAAAAAATGTGGTTCTATTCGAAAAACAATAATTTAATAAAATGAGCATAATTTATTCGTATCAATATCATAAAATCTATATAATTTTAAATCCATATAGATTTTATGATATTGAGATATGAATAAATTATTTACTTTATAATAATTTATCACAAATAAGAGCCTGTGTGTGGTCATTTTATGAAATTATCGTTTATCATACAAAATACAAAGAATGGTATCAGCTATTACAAGTATTAATGAGAAAAATATATAATAATTCTTAAATACAAAACGCAAACTCCTGTATAAATAAAAAATTAATTTTCTAACTTCAAGTAACAGTAAATAAATAATCTATTCATATGTATGTGTTATTCACCTCGTGATTACTCCGGCGTTGCACGGCACCTCCCAGGCCTTCTCCTCCTTCCAGAGCCTGATGTCTCGGTCCCGTCTGGTCTCCATCCCAGGCACTCGCAGCACAAATATACTCACTCGCGAAGGTATGGTTAACTGCGATCGCGCGTATGTACTAATCAACCACAATGCAACAATCGCCCGGCACTTCGCACGATACTTTGCGCGGCACTCCCGACATAATAAATCGCGCGCAACGCGCGCGTTTCATTGTACCGCGGCGAGAGGAAACGACGCCGAAACTACGTCGCACGAAGCGATCTGCTGATCTGCTCGATGTTCGCAACGCGACGCGACGCGACACGCGGATGTGAGGTTACACGGCGAAATATGTATTATCTCGATCGCGCGCGGGCGACGAAAGACGCGCAGCCAACTTCACTCGCCCGCCCGCCCGCCGCGTCTATACCTGTTGCTCCCAACGCATTTTTCTGATTCTTGTAACGAACATCACACGCTCACATTTATGACAACGTAGACAGAATTAAGTCAGCAATCAGATCAAAGGCAAGACAATCGTGGAACGCTGTATCGAAAATACGATCGTTTCGCCGCGTGATATTGAAACGAGTTCCGACACGCAATTAACGAATCACTATATCGAGGAAAATCAAAATCAAATGTATTATTCTTGTAATTCTTACCTATAATGATTATTACATATCGCTTTTGTCCAAATCTCCCTGCAAAGCCGAACTATTCGAACGACGAAACGTCGCGTCGCGTCAATCGAGCAGGAGTGGCCGTAGCTCCACACGAAGTTGGCTGGCATAGCTCGGCGACCGTGCCAACTTCAAACAGTTCGACCACATTTCGCGCAACAATATGTCCGCGTCCGGCGTCTCGCGTCGTCGTCGAAGGATAATGAAACATTTCTCGTAAACGTTCATCACACAAAGGATAACAAGGTGACGCGCGCGTAAACAAGTCTGTTGCGAAGGACGTTAGCGGCCCGTATACGCAATGTTGCCAGTCGTCGCTCGCAATACAAGGTACGAATCCGCGCCAAATTATCCGTCTCGCGTTCCAAACCGATTATCGCCGCGCGACACGATACGATTTTTCGTCTCTCTCGCGTCATACGACATGTTACTCCGAACGTTACTCCGAACGCGAAATAACGCTTGTCGAGTTCGAGCGTCGCGTCGTTAAAGAGATAATTAAGATGAAGATATTCGAGGACTCTTTTGGTATAACAATCATTAATACAAATAGAAAGGGCGATGTAAGAGTCAAGTCAAATTTCATTTAAAAATACTTTTTTTTATATTTTATCCTGACACGCTAAATTAACATTATTACCGTTCGATTCTCTTGGTGAGTTTTCTTTTAGAAATTTTGACATAATTTATTATAAAGAAAGTTTTTTACCATCATTTCAGAGATATTGTTGTTATATTGACTTTTCAATCATGTATAACTAAAATGTCATTTTTCTGTGAAGACTCGCATGATTAAAATAGAGAATGTTCGACCGATCTTCTGACGAATGATTTTTTTTTTTTTTTTAGTCTTTTTTAAGCAATTTTTGATATTCTATTTTTTTATATATTTTTAATATTTATATTCTATTATTTTTTGAAATTTAAAATTAAATATAATATATACATTGTATTATTTTTAAATGAAATTTGACTTGACTCTTACATCTTCCTTTCTATTTGTATAATATTAATTAAAGAGATAATTATCGTCGGGGGGGATAATCATTTAATGTAATCGTGGGACGGAGTCCCTGAAATCATTATAAAATTTATATAAAATTTCGATAGGTATATAATCCGACAATTATAAGAAATAATCGTGTAATATTAGATAAAATCGTTCATTTTACCAAATGACTGTATATATAGTGAGGAAAAATTATTTCTCATCAAATAAAATTATATAAAATTAAATGAAATCATGTAATCTGTGGGACAAAATATTTCAGATAGCGGTTAACCCCTGATCGATTATCGTACTCTCTGTTCGTTGCCGCGTGTGTTTTGTGCCAGCCTACCGTCGGGACGAAGCCTATCTTCAACAAGAGGACTGACATATGTAAGTACAAGTTTCATATATAATTAATAGAAAAGATAGAAAAATTAATGTTCATAAAAAGATCTACAGCCATACGCTAGATTTGGTATGTAAGATATATAAATTATAAATTTGATATTTCGGCCCTAAATGAAACTATTTTCAGTAAATTAATAAAAGAACAAATTATTTTCGCAATTATGGAAATACAAATTATAATGTCTTCCGGTTATAAAGTTATAAACGATAAATCATTGTCAAGATCTAATAAACAATTACAAATTTATATTTATATTTATATTAATAAAAAAAATAGATGTAAGAAATTAACCATGAGTGATAATCTCTAACGATATATCTACAGAGTGTTTTATAAAGAAGGGTCAATATTTTAAGGTTATAGCAGCGATCGTTTTAAGCAAAAATATTCATACGAACATGTGTTCTATTTCAAACGGTTTCCGAATTTGGTATGCAATATTGTCACTTCTTTTGACGTCGCTGTTTACTTTCTGTTTTTGCTGTGATCTGTTAAGCGTTTAAATGTTACGAGTGTACAAAAGAAAAATAGATACACGAGACGATTAAAGAACGAGAGTTGAAAAATGCATTGATATTGACGGTAGAATTTTTGAAAATTTATTATGAATTTAAAAAATGTATCAGTTGGACAATAAATTATTAAAAAAAGTATGTAGTGCTTATTTTGAACGCATATTCATACAAACACTTTTACTTATTATAAAATGATCGATGCTATCACCTCCTAGTTATTAGACTGAATTTACCAGTAAAACGGAGTCACAAAAATAGCTGTAAACAAGTCCTTTTTAAATTTTACTGGCGCACTTTGAAGGAGAAACAATATTACGAGAATATAACCGTAAACAACTACTTTTTTAATTAACTTTTAATTAACATGTCTGCAATTAAAATTTTAATATCAAAAATTTGATTAAAGCTATTTTAAGTAGAATAGAAACAATTACGTTTTTATTTATGTTAACACATTTAAGTTAAATTAATTTTTGCAAGATATAGAAAAATCAGAATAATAAGAAAATTTCTTTACGATATTTATGCAGGATGGATTTAGCATTTAAATTAGCGAGTGTAAGAATACGAGTCTGAAATAAAAAGAGAAAAATAGTATTATGTGCATAAAAAGCTGTGTATAAAAAAATATTTATTTTTATAACATTTACATTCTTTTTCAACGATAAAACTGTTATAACGCAACATAGACTTTTTATATTTCAATAAGTTCTGATAAAACTTGTATTAATAGAAACAATATGTCTATTATTTACCGCATTCTCACGGGATGAATTAATTTACTCGTTAAATCAAATTGAGAGTCGCCTAAGATAAATAAATTAACGATAATAAAAACACGCCGCCTTCATTAAGTATTTCTAACTGACTCAACCGGTTTCCCTTAACTCGTCATACCAAGCTGCGCATGTTGACGTTGTGTTTTGTGACGGTATCTAAATAATAATAGGAAAATATCTACGAGATATGTAATTAACGTCTTCGATTATTTTAATGAGATAAAGAAATAATAATTTCGCTTTTCAATTAAAGAATTTTATGCATGCGGTATTTTATTTACATTAATTATCTTTTAAAAGCACATATATTCCATTGACTTATAATTTTTTTATTACTTTATTTTATAAATGGACGTACTTCGCTCATAAATCGCAATAATTCGTCCTTTGGTCTGTCACAATAATATCAGCATTATCGTGTGACGTTATCTCAAGCTGGACGAAAGTCGTTCAGTGAATCGGAACGATCGTCGACCGCAGAGGAAGGAAGCTATAAATCTGCCGTTATTACAATTGTGCGTTATTTGGAGCGCGAAGAAACGATTGATTTTCTTATAATTGTCGCTGTAATTTTTAAGTAGCGAGACGTTTCTTGTCTCTAACGATAATCGTCACCTAGACGTTGCGCGAATACTTCGATTTGCATTTTCGAGTTGTGTTTTTATAAACATCGTAAGAGCCGTTACGAGTGAATTTCCATCCCGTTGCGTAGCTTTTTTCGTAACTTCGTGAACGGTAAATTAATGGAATTTAAGTGGCAAAAATACTTAACCGGTGCGTTCGTTCCGTTAACCGTAGTTATGATCCGCGGGAGTAAAAACGGCAACGTAATTGTGTGACGTGAAATGTATACACGGAGTACAACGTAAGGGTGAAAGGCTAACAATCGTTAATTCGGTTCGAAAAGAATGAGTGGAACGATCGGTGGTGAGAAATCTATAATTACAGGGCGCTCTAAATTGCAGGTTCCGTTTGGCGTGATGCGCTTCTTTATTAGAGAGGAATAAGCGCGATGACGGTGCGGGTTTCATTCGAAATTTAGAAGATCCGAAAAAATAATTACTTTGTACCTGAATAAGTGCTCTTCTCCAAATCTGAGAAGTTCAAATCGTTTACATTTTCAAAAATTACGTTTGCAAAATCACTGTAATTAATTCGGAATTATTACGATCGTGAACTTTCCGAAGCAAAGCTATTCGTGAATTGTTAAACAAACTTCAGTGACGAAAAATTGTGATTTTTCAGGGTGACGAGTCTCGCTCGATGCGCGCCCCGATTTTCCTCCCGCGACCGACAAGCGGGGGTCCGTATAATTATAGCACTTTTTAAATGGCAGTCCAGCCCCGCACGCGTCTCTCCATTATGATGCATGGGAGTCGAATTTCGACCCCATCGGCCAGCCGCAGCAACCCCAACGTATTGTCGGCTTAATAATACGCCGCCGTGTACAAAGTGCGGGACTCCTTGCGCGTATACGTCACTGACACCATATAATCACATCTCGCCGGCGGCGAGCGAGCGGTACCTCCCGGCCATGATTCATGCGCATTACGAATATCAAATACTCGGAAAGCGAGCAAACACCGCGGACGCTCTCGCTATGAACCCAGGGAGAGACATTAGGGGGTGCCGTTTCGCGACTCGCACACACAACCCGACACAATAATCATACGTCGCAGCCGTTACTGCCTTTCTGTTCTATTTGCAGAAATTATATCATTGACATAACGACAGCCCCGCACTTCTTTTTACCGATATGATGTAATTTCATTTGACTTCTCGGCAAAGTAATAATTTCCCTCGTGCGACAGCACTGTTATTATACATAAACTTTAGCGGATACAGCGCGTTTCGCGCGGTATTATTACAATGTAAACAATATTTCGTATCACGGAGAAAGTCGTGCTTTTTGCTCAATGCTGTACTAACGCAGAATATCTATTTATTGTAAAAATTTTGAAATTAAATCCAAAATTAATAATATTAAATAATCTAGAAATTATTTCAGGATTACCACAAGTCAGGGAAGTCAGGGAAATGACAGGGAATTTAAAAATGCGTCAGAAAAGTCGGAGATTTAGCACATCTATTAGGGAAATTAGAATAGCTGCAGCTGAACATTGTTTGCCTGTACGCTTTGCCGTGATCTTGTTCGACAACCTTTTATAGGCCGGTATTTATAGTCAGTTCTTATTTGAAGACTGTCTTAAGTAATGTCTTAGATGCAGGGAATGGAAGTAACTCGTTACTTGTAACGAAGTTACAGTTACAAGTTACTTTTTTGGTAACTTTACTGGTAACTGCGTTACTTTCTTTTTTTGGTAACTGTAACTGTAACGAGTTACATTTTTTGGGTAACGGTAACGAAATTTACAGTTACTTTTGTCGTTACTTTGCACACGATTAAACACGGTTCGATTGGATACATGCTATCTATAGCGCTTATCAATAAGACTTGAAAGCCCTTAGACATTCGGCCGTTTGATTCAGTAATTATTTTACACTTCTATCTTCTATGTAATACATAGGACATACAAATATTTCAGTTTGCTGCATATTTTACAGGTTTTAGAATTACAAAATTGTGTTTAAAAAAAATTAAAAAATAAATTAAATAATAGTAAAATGAGAAGGGCTACGAACCCAAAAGCGAAACAGTTTAAAAGACGATGACAATAAGTGTGGAAACGTCGTTTGTTTTTATCTTGTTTTATCCATGTTGTTGTTCTAATATATATTTATACATTTAATTACATTGTCATCGTCGTTCTTATCGGAAATAAACTGTTTCATTTTTGGCTCGTAACCCTTCTCATTTTACTTTTATTTAATTTATTATTTGAGCCATTCTACATTGTTTTTTTTTTTTTAATAAAACTATATATATATTTGTCAGTATTACATATAAAAAAAAATGCAAAAGTACATTTTTAAATTGATTTTAAAAAAGTAACGGAAAAGTAACGAAAAGTTATTTTTCAAGTAACGGTAACTGTAACGAGTTACTTTTAAAAAGCGATAACTGTAACTGTAACTAGTTACATTTTTTACTCGGTAACGAGTAACTGTAACTAGTTACTTTTAAAAAGTAACTTTCCATTCTCTGCTTAGATGCGAATACGGCCCTCTGGCCGGTATTCATAAGTCAGTTCTTATATTCAAGACCGTCTTAAGTTCAGTCTTAAGGAGTTACGAACCAATCAGAGGGCGTCGCTTTAGCAGGCTTAAGACATTACTTAAGGCAGTCTTGAAATAAGAACCGACTATGAATATCGGCCTCTGATCGTGACATCTTAAGACTATCTTAAGAGGATCTTGAATGTAAAAATTGACTATGAATACCGGCCTTATTTTTTATTTTAATTTTTTTTTAGAGATCGATTCCTGAAAAAAATCTGCATTTATGTACAATTGCTGGAAATTACAAGAAACCTTGCAAAGCTTGTATCATTCGATGTCAGGGAAAGTCTCGAAATGTTGTCAGTAAATCAGGAAATTTTATGATTAAAAATTTGTGGCAACCCTGTATTTGCATCGTCTGTGTAATAACACATGCGCTTGCATTTCTAATGAATTGCGCATTGTGGTCTGCATAAAGACTATAGCTGTTACACGAGCGAGTGCCATAAAATAATTTCCGCCACCGCGGGTACCGTTTCTCGGACAAAATTATGGGCCGTCCTCGAGACGAGCGTGTTACTCTCGTACGTCTTTATCCCGTAACTCCTTCCCGTACATAAACAGCATCACTTGTGAGTTTTTTTAACTGCTTCTCGCCGCGCGAGAGGAGGCCGCTCGATGGCAAAGCGAGCCGAGAAAATTCGCAAAGCTAGCTGTACAAAGCTCGAGCGTGGCTGACGTAACGTCCTCGAAGACAAATTAGCCCGGCGAAGCGGAACGAGCGTCTAATCGAGCAGAGCCTAAAACGTCTCGAAGACGATGCTCTATGAAGATTGCCAGCCCCTGGGGCTACGAACCGCCACTTACGAAGTATTATCCGCGTTCGAGCCGGGGTTGCTCGTCGTCTTTCACTCATCCTCCACCTTCCTTCCTCTCTCTCTCTCTCTCTCTCTCTCTCTCTCTTTCTCTGTCTGACTTCAAGGCTTCAGCGCACCTAACTTCTTCCTAGAAGGTATCAGCTGCTGCGTTCTTCGCTCATCTTGCGCGGCACGTCGCGATAATTTCCTTCGCGAAAGAGTTATGATGTTGCTGCGCCGCGCACAGAGATTTCATTTGTTGATGCATTAGAAATACACCTGCAGGAAAAGAAGAATCTGAATTTTACGATTTATATTGGTATCGTGTATTATTTTCAATGATAATTTTTTAAAACTGATTGTCGAGCAAAAATTTCGATAAGAAAATAACTTTGTACGATTCACTAAAATTGTTTATCGAAATTTATTTTGTAAAAAAGCCTTCTCATCATTTATATTTTTAAAAAATTGAATCATCAGCGTAATTCTTACACTGTGCTTTACCATACTTTACTTACTTTACGCGGTTTTATATCCGCATCTAAACTCTATCAGCTCTTTTAATTAAAAAGCGACAAATCCCAGCAGCTGACAGGCGATCGACGTGACGAACCGGGGGGATGTTCTTAGACCTCTGTTTGCACGCCCCTTACTCGACGATCTCGAGTAAAATCCGTAGCTTCGGTCCAGCCGCATAATCCCGGTCGCATTAAAGCGTCGTCTGGTCGCTTTAAAAAACTCGATTCTGCACGTCGTCGTTTGGCTTTCCCTGCGACACTCGTTTGGCTTTGCGTGCAAACTCGAGGCAGCAGGGGCGACGACATAAAAGAAGAAGGAAGTAGTCGAATACGAAGGAAGAGAATTGACGGGATAAAAGGTAGTGGAGAGAGAACGAAAGAGACGAGCACCCTTCGGCGATGATACGAAAATACTGACACGCGTCTGACGATTGATCCGCGACACGTGTCCTCAATGCTGCAATCAGCGTGCCTGACTGACGTTGCACGGTACAACCCGCAGCCGGATTCATTATTTATGAACGATTTGAAAACTGATCTGCCGGGTAAAGTGGTTTTTTAAAGACGGGGGAGGATCGTCTGCATTAACGGCGGTAACTGTCGGTGGTTTGGTGCATCGACTGGAGAATTGACGTTTTGTAATCTTTGTTTGTACGCGCGTGACAGACATTGCCAGTAGTAAAAATATTTTTAAAAAGACTCGTGACAAATATCGTGAGATATCATAAGAGGTGTCAAGTGAATGTATATATAAGGAAACTTTAATTACTTCTATCTACGGCATTTATCATTTTTTATATTATTATTAGGAGTATAAATAAGTTTCCGCCATTTGATAAAAGATGTTGCCACCATATGTTATGGTTAAAATTGTCTGCTGTAAAACGTTATATCGTAAGGTTGGACATCTGACAACAATATAACCTAGAAATGTTAGCGATTTTGTATCAGCATCATATATCTTTTTTCGTGTAAAAATGTTGAGTTTTGAGCCGAATAAGCGTCATTTGCGGGAGCTTCTTTAATTTGAAGAAATCTGCAGCTGAGGCGCATCGATTGCTCGTAGAAGCATTCGGTATGAGGCTGCCTTAAGTGAGAGAAGTTACCGTGAGTGATTTCAAAAGTTTCAGAACGGTGAATTTGACGTCGAAGACAAAGAACGTAGTTTCGACGTTTTTTGTTTTTTTCGACGTGGAATCCACCAATTACCAGAAAGATGGGAAAAAGTAGTGGCTAGACAATACTTGGAATAAAACATTAGGTACCGTTCCTTCACAATGAATGCCCAATTTTTGATGAGAAAACGGCGGCAACTTATTTAGGGAGTGTAATAATGTCACGCCTATATCGATTTATCACTACGAATTTGACCATTCGTTTTGCCAACAATTGGCACGTATCTGCGAGGGATAAGGAAAATCTGGTGGACAGTGATAGCGAAAGGTAGAGGGTATCTTTTCTTTTGTACCGTCAGACACCCACTTATCCGGTGGTTTGACCAGTGCGTCAGGATTTCACGGGCTTTCGAAGACCCCAGCGCGAATCGCACGCGGTATATAGGAAGGATCGCCGAAGGACATGAATTTTCATTCTCACCGAATTATTCTGTCCATCAAGCGGCTGGCGGGTGGGCGGAAGGGAAAGAAGGGGACGACGGGGATTCAGTTTTCAACGTAGATCTACGGTCGCCGGCGCGCGGTTCTTTTGTTGCGGGCGAATTGGCGTCCTCTCGGTCCCGGTGACAAAGATCCGATGCCCCGAATTGAAAAGTCCATCGAGAAGAAAAGGATAGCCCCGTGGTATATTGCGACGGTAAAGATATTGGGGCATTGTGAGCCGCTCGTGGGGAAAAATATACGGCTAAATAAGATCGCGGCAGTGTTTTATGGCCGCGCGCGATAGGTCGGTGTATTCGAGAATTTATGTCTTATTTTCGGGCCAACTCGAACGTAGTAGCTACTACAGCCTGATTAAATCACGAACCATTAAAGCTGCTTACTAGGGTTTGATTTAACAGACTCTGATTGTAGCCAACGCACACATCTATCTTGCGCAAACTGCGCAAACTTTCTTCACGTTAATCACGCGAACAATAATATTTAATGAAACAGTTGATGTACTCTAAAGGGAATCGGTTTATTAAAAGTACAGGTTTTATTTTTCTCGCTTAAAAAATTTAATTAATATAAAGAAATACTATATTTCCTATATATTTCTCTTTTTCTCTCTGCACGTCTTTCTTCTTACTTTGTTACGTCGGCTGCGTTCGATCTCATCGCAAATTCAGAAAACCCCCGCAAATTTCACTTTCTGAGTGGACTGTTCGGAGATCAGCAGGGATATCTTGTTAATCCACCCTTCGTGTCGGAAAAACTCAGTTCTTCCCCAGCACGGCTTCACCTGAGCGGCGCGGGCGGCGACGACGACGGTGGATTCGTCCACCTGCAACGCATTTTTCACGGGGATTAGCCACCACAATCGCCATCTCCCCGCAGCTCCCCGCCGGTCTGATCCTTTTGTCGGAGCTATTGCGTTATGCGTCGTAGAGAACCTCCTTTGCATCGGCACTACCAATTCGGGAGGATTTGTTTCGGCACTTGGGGTGTGGTAAGCCGACATGAGACCAACCGCCCCGACGACGGCGGCTGCTAATAACGAGGAATTATCGTCGCGATACAATGAGCCCGCGGGAAATCCTCTTTGATGTCTACCACGGAAAATAATGCCGCGCTAATAGGCACGAGATTATGGCATAGACGACGAAGTCGCAGATCGTATCCTCGCCTGACGCTAAACCTGTTACAACCTGCTACTATGCCCCCTTGGCGTCATTTTCAACGATCTTTTTCAATTGAAAAATGAATAAAGGGCGTAAGAGTCAAAAATTAAAACTAATCTTGTATGTCAAATTAAAAAAAATTTTTTATTCCGAAGATAAAATAAAAGATCGATGTTCTTAACAAAATAATATGATATTGACATTAAAATTACATGTTTCGGCTTCTATATTGTGCCATCTTGAGATCTTCAACATCAAAAATATAAAAGTAAAATAGATACGCAGTGGATGTTCCAGTTAAGAATTCTCCGATGAATAAAACTTCGACAAATCAACTGTTCTAATGTAGTTGGTCGACTGAGAACAGTTGATTTGAACATCCACTGCGTATCTATTTTATTTTTATATTTTTGATGTTGAAGATCTGAAGATGGCTCAATATAGGAGCCGAAACATGTAATTTTAATGTCAATATCATATTATTTTGTTAAGAACATCAACCTTTATTTTATCTTCGGAATAAAAAATTTTTTTTAATTTGACATACAAGATTAGTTTTAATTTTTGACTCTTATGCCCTTTAATCATTTTTTAATTTATTCATTAACAAGAGTTCTTTATACATAATTTTATTGATCTTTTTCAAATCAAAATTGTGTGATGTCACACGAAAATTCTGATACATTAGAGTTCTTTACCAAAATTTTTTTTTCTTAATTATTAAAATCAGACATGATAGGGGAGGATGTCCTAAATCGGACTGTGTTCCAAATCGGACCTTTTTAATTTGAATAAATACGGTTAAGCAGATTTGCGTGCTATTTGTAATGTAAAATCCTTACAAGACACCGAACATGTGACAGTAGTTTGGCAGTACTCTGTCATAATGTTCATAGGATAGACGCAAATATGTAAAAATTTTTTTAAAAAGGAAAATCCTTGTTAATCATTATTTAAAGGATGTTAAAAATTTGAGCGATAATTGATTTAAGATAATTAAAGAGTGTAGAATTAAAAAATATCAAGAGTTTTGTGATTACTTTTGCGGTTTATTGTAAAATTTGTTCCAATAGTTTGAAAGAACCCGTATCCAAATCGGACCTATACAAAAAACACTAAAAAACGAGTAAGCTTAATTCATCGAAGAAAGAAGGTTCGTCACAACCTGCAGGTTGTAGTATTGGTAATCAACCGACTAGATCTGGTCTAAAGCCGTAATCACACTAGCGATTGCGCGATTGTGATTGACGATTGAGGATTAGTTCTCAACCAATCAGAGCAAAGCAGTCACCGATTGCTTTGTTCCGATTGGTTGAGAAATAATCCTCAATCGTCAATCACAATCGCACAATCGCTATAGTGTGATTACGGCTTAAGGAACACTAAATCAATAAAATATCGTGTGTCATCAGACTCAGATTGATGGAATTTTTTATTGATTTTAATTCTAATAATATAAACTGTATTTTTATCTTTGAGTCTTAAATCGCTCGTTTTTATTCAATATACTAACAAAATTTAATTAAAATATTTTAAAATTCTATCTAAAAGTCCATAAAAATCGGATCGAAAAATGCATTTTTACATTTCCATTATAATTCGACACAAATAAGAGATACGTCAAAATGAAATGATCTTTCGAACGGCACCATTGGTTTTATGATCCGACTTTATTTACGCCTTGTAGAGAACAATAACTGCAAATAGGTCCGATTTAGACCACTCTCTTTTATAATATACTTGAGTCAGTTATTAATTGCATGACTTCGTGTTTTATATGCTCTTCGTGCAACAGATTATTATGAATCAACGATCTCCGTTGCCTCCCGTATTTTGTCCCACGCGTTGCGATGCGTGAAACGAATCTTTGTAAAGTTCCTACGTACCATGGAACATATCACGCGACATTGGATGTATCAGAAGGCTAATTGTCTTCCGCTGTCAGTTGCACCCCACTTGGTCCTGTCCAAGGCACACGCCCCTCTGGGCTACGGCATTGCCGTGGACTCCGGCTACACCATTTCTACGTTTTCCCCCCTGCATCGAGTCAGCGAGTTCACGAGCGTAGTGCACGCCCCAAATTACACGCCAGAGAGGATAAAATAATTACACGTTGTCTGCCGTCGCTTTTTCGACGTTGCGCGTTCTATTTCTCTACAGCGTCACCGAGCGGCGAGCCGCTATTTGGAGAAAGTCATACGTGAATTTTGCAGCTGCGAGCCCGCGTGACAAACATTTCACGCCGAAAACGGAAAAAAAATGACAAGCATTGTAACTTGGGGTATTCTCTTTAGGAACTTTAATAACGAATTTTTTTTACAAACGATGGATTCTTTGAAAGTAATTTTTTCTTAAAAAAACAATTTTTTTGCGTAGCTCTTTAAAATTAAAAACAAAACGCATGTGAAATTCTCAGATATTTTATATATTAGGTGTACAAAAAAGTTCTGAGCTTTTTTTGTAAAATTCAATCTTTATTCAAAAACAAATGAACGGAAATCGCTTGCTGCGTAACGCCAAGCTGTTCTGCAAGCTCCTTTTCAGTTTGCGCAGAGTTTATATTCATTAAGACTGAAATCTCCTTGGCGAAACTTTCGATACCATCTTTTACATGTAACATGACTTACAGCGTTCTCTCCATATGCAGCACAAATCATTGCAGTGGCTTCAGCAGCATTTTTCTTCAGATGAAACGCAAAGTGGATGGAAAATCGAATATGCTCTTTTGTTATTGCCATCGTGAACACTATTGATTTTTGAGGTTATGTGCATCAAACGCCAAACCGTATCGCATTTTAGAAGGCCAAATGTTAGCGCTTTAAAACCGCAAAAGGGCGGGAAGATGTATAAAATTTATAAATTGTTATTTCGGTTGTATGAAATCTAATAAATCATTTTTGCATTTTAATTTTCATAGTTTGAACCAATGATAATGAAGGTTGCATTCAGTCGACCAACTACATTAGAACAGTTGATTTGTCGAAGTTTTATTCATCGGAGAATTCTTAACTGAAACATCCACTGCGTATCTATTTTATTTTTATATTTTTGATGTTGAAGATCTCAAGATGGCTCGATATAGAAGCCGAAACATGTAATTCTAATGTCAATATCATATTATATATTGTTAAGAACATCAATCTTCTATTTTATCTTCGTAATAAAAATTTTTTTTTTAATTTGACGTATAAGATTAGTTTTAATTTTTGACTCTTATGCCCTTTTTTCATTTTTAAATTTATTTAGTAACCAGAGTCCTTTATACATAATTTTATGAAATCTAAAGCTCAGAACTTTTTTGTACACCTAATACATTGAATACTTAAACCTCGAGAAATTAAACCATTATTCGCCGCATGTATCTATGTTATCATCTGTCTGAATATTCGTGTGATCATCGTCAAAAGAACTGTAATGCAGATTTAACGAAAAGTATATACATTTGCAGACTTATGTATATTTTAAGGCTGTGCAGGTCGAGTAATTCCTATATTTGTTCACGCACGCAAGTATATATGAGAAACGCAAGGTGTTGCTATCATCACGTGAAACGCGAAAAAAAAAAAGAAAACACGAGTCAGACAGCAAAACCTCAAATGAATGGGAAGAGTTTCAGGAAGAACCGCGTACGAGATCACCTGTCGAGCGAGTTTCGACCTCACGTGGCTAAAATTACTGAGCAGTAGCGAGAAAGCTATACACACGGCTGTTCGTAGACGTTATCGCCCTGCTTTTGCAAAATTCATGATCGTAATCGAAAATTATTACGCTCAAGGGGGATCGCATGTCAGCATAGACCCGAGCGAAGAATCTTCCGGTAAATATATTGTCTGAAACGGCATTTCATGAGTAAATGCCAAGAATAATTCATAATTCCGGAAATCATCTGTATTGTGTTTTCTGCTCGTAATTATTGCGACGGAAATTATTTTGTATAAATGCCGCAGGATGCCCGTGTTTTACTCTTAACTTTTAATTTCAAGACCATATAAGATCAATCACTAATAAATTGTATTATGACGATTTATTTCAACAGAATTTATTTTCATGAAACTTTAACATATATAATTTTTTACTTAATTGAGATATTAATTTTAAAATTAGATTTTTTTTTTTTTTTTAAACGTACGTTTGAAAAGGATGTAAATTCATTCATTGTGAGACAAGGCGAAGCGGAATGAATTGAGGATCCTTTGAATTTGCGAAGATAAAATATGCTTTGTCGCGTAGAATGGTAGAATGGTGCTTGCCTATCCAAATCAAAATTGCATTTCCAGCTGAGTCTACAATTTCTGGTCTCTTGCTGACTATGCACATCGATAGCGTGATGTAATGGAGATGAAAGGATTGAATAACTATATAATATTGAAAGGATGAATATATATACAACATAAAAAAAGTTGAATGACTCGTTCACTTTCTCGTTTATACATACACCTCGTTTATATAGCCTCTTGCGAGCCATTTGGGGATGGAATGTGAAATATAAATTTTAAAAAATACCCATACTTGTTTATGTCTATATCAGCCGATTATATAATTATATATATATATATATATGAGAGATGTGATTAAATAAAGTCAACTGCAAGATATGGTCCTCTACTCGTTTAAACAATTGCCACTAAGTTCATGAAAAATCTCCGTATGCATTCTCTATGGTCCATGTTTGTGTAATATGTAAATAATATTATTAAGTACGAAACGTATTAAATCTTTTTTAAACAAAAATGTGTAACATTTTTAGTCCTAAATATTTGAACATTTATTTGTAACGAAAAAATTGAAGAAATTACTGTGGGAACCGAAAGGCACTGTGAGATACCGAGTCCGGAGATTTAGAAATGAAACGTAAAACGTGGCCAGCTTGGTCCTCCGATTTCTAAAAAAAATGTTTTGCCATTTCATTAAGCATCTAAAAATCGTTGTATCACTTATTATTTATAATATTTTCATTATATTTTGTCTTTCATTATCTTACTTTCGTTAATTTTTCTAAATGTAGACATAATCATAGACACAATGATTAAAAAGACATAGTTTTACCTGAGGGAAAATCAGTGGAGTGTCTCGTGAAAATGTATTGACATCAGAATCTCGTATGTCTGACAGGGACTTAGAAATTCTACTTTTCAATGGGCGATCGCTCGAGTCTTCATAATCTGGAAAAACTACTCGTCCCGAGTTTTCCAACATATTTTCCCCCGGAAAGAAGCTTTTTCCACGATTTTGATTTGTCGAAACGGGGATGTCGAACTTTAGCTTGCCTGTTCCTGTACGATCCGCTCCGACGGTGCTCAGTGGCGGAGTGTTCCATCTTCTTTCTCCGGAAAATTCCGAATTATCTGTTAAGAAAAATGAATGTTATTTAATTCATATAAAAGTCTGTATTATATTAATATATCACTTGCGACAAATTTACGGCAAAAATCCTCTACCTTGCAATGCGTAAGATGATTGATATCCCTCGCGTCCGTATCTGTTGAAGAACTGGAAGAATCCACCATTATGATTGTTCAGATAATGCAACAGTTTGTCGGGATTACGCGGACATCTCGGATACGCGCGGTAACACATGGCTGGATTTCCATTGCTGTTGTAACCTAAAACGGTGGCTCGAGCAA
The DNA here is from genome assembly GCF_001594065.2 of Cyphomyrmex costatus. Taxonomy (NCBI): domain Eukaryota; kingdom Metazoa; phylum Arthropoda; class Insecta; order Hymenoptera; family Formicidae; genus Cyphomyrmex; species Cyphomyrmex costatus. The sequence goes on from NW_017280155.1 coordinate 762,457, forward strand.
AATTTAATATAGGAGATGCTTGTGTCAGCCCGGCGAACCACCTGGTAATGTAAAAAGCAATATTTTTACTACAATAGATTACAATTAATGGAATACGTATTATTAAAAATTTTTATATTTTATATTTATTTTATGAAAAAAATACAAACTGCGTGAAAGCATTTCTTCCAAATTCTCCTAAATATGGCTGATTATTATTTGTTGACGCTTGCTTATATTCTCCCGGTGGATTTCCACTCGCTATCTCACAGAGTATTCTTGGCACACATTTCAGATCATCGTAGCGCGAGATCGACGACAGAGCGTTAAAAATATTTGTTCCAATATTTGTTCCAAGACTACCAAATTGATTGAGAGGATTCATCAGCGTACTTAATTGATAATTTCCAATATTAGAATCTAATGGAACATTGTTGTATTCCTGTAAAATATTTAAAAAATATATTAATACACCAAATTATTTTTAATATATTAATAAAGAAAAATAAATTTTATATACTTTTTTGTCGAAATAGATATATTAAAAATATAGAAGCTAAACCTACCGATGGAACTTGGGCAATATTAAGTAAATTTAAGATTATATTTCCATAAGGAAATCCATCAGAATTTTCTTCGTAATCTGACGAATCCGTTTGACCTGTTCGTCCTACAATTAACGATTGATCTTTGTTTTGAGCAAAAAGATCGATAGCGAGTTTATCCATGCATCTATGTGATTAATTGAACGTGAATAATAATTAAATGACTTATCGCTCTTTGATACAAATATTTTTATTTGAATATTTTTGTCGATATTTATTCTACCCCAATAAAGAATATTTTGCTATAATATACTTACCGTAATAAATCTGTTACATTGTAAATCTTCCGAGGAACATCAAAAATGCATTGAGTATTGTCAGATGATCTTTGGAAATATTGTGAGAAATGTTTGGCGTGAGCCTCGAAATATAAATATGAGAGGCACCAAACGAAGATAAATTTACTTATCATTTTGAAGCATAAATGTAAACTATCTTTATTCTTAATAAATACAAATGTCTTTTGCTCGGTAGATGTAAAATTTGCTCACTTCACAGATTTTTAACAGACTGTTAAATATAATATATCTAACATTAAAACACTTTCACTTTATAATATTCCATTATACAATATTGTATAAAGTTATCGTAATATTAATGTTTCTTTGCGAACGGTACAAAGTGCTTTAATGAAGAACTTATTTACGTCACGAATTTTTATTTATTTCGATTTTTATATGTATAATAATTTCATTTCGTATTTAACTGTTTCTTTCTTTTCTTAATGCAAACGATCGTCGCCTTTCTAGGTTTTGCACCAACTGAAACTTTCTTCGAAACCGATCCTCCGGTTAGCCGTTCAGTCAGAAAGACGTGGGTAGTAACTCGTCACTATAAACAACTCTCACTCCATATCTGCGTTTCCCATCCGTGTGTGTAAGTCAGTGGACGACTGTCAAAGAACCCAACACGAAATGGCACAATTTTCGTAATAACTCTCTTTGAAAAGAGGATTCATGTATGGTTCCTTAAATGTCAAACAATTTATTTTCACATAATAACAGTGAATTTTGCATGCAAGGGTATGTTACGTAACGCTGTACGTTGATAGGGGTTGTTTGTATCATCGATGTATAGGAATTGAAGAAACACGAAAGAAGGGGAAATACGAAATCACACAAAATGAAGTGACAGACATACTGGAATTATATAAATAAAATATTAAAATACTTATATATTTGCTATGTTACATAATTATAAGTTTCTCATGACGATCTTTTTTGTATTTAACTTGCATTTCTTTTTTTTTTTTTTTTTTGTTAAAAACAAATTACGATGTATTTTAAAAGATCAAATTGATTAATAGTTTAATAATAAAAAGAGAACTATATTTTTTATGCAATCAACATAAATGAATACGAATACCGTTATACAAATTCATGCATCGACATTTTACAGAAAAGAAAAAAAACAAATTATAGTTCATTTTGAAATCGCAAGTATATTTAAAGTTTATGGCATCAAGATTTATAATTTAATAAAATGATTGTAATACTTTTCTAATCGAACGAGTTATAATCGCAGGCTCTGCCTCTCTTTGCCAATAAGTGACACAGCTTCGGACTGCCAATAACGTCACCCATAAAGACGCTCAGCAAGTAATTTTCTTTCATCGAGTTGGATGACGACTTGTATTCCCTGCAAGATCATAAGGACTCAAATCACTGATAACGTTACTGGTTACTGCGTTATGTAAATGTACGTTAGAAGAGAGATTAGAAGAAAAGCAGGAAGAGAAGAGAGAGAAAAAACCAAAAGAGGAAAAAATAGAAATACGATAAGAGTGCGGATAAGAAATATAATATTTTTACGCCTAAATATATATTTGTTATATCCTGCGTCACGTCACCTATAAAACAAACGATGTTCTAACGCTTAGTGTCGTCATTGTTTTTGTCTACGCGACATCGCTATCTCCTCTAAATGGATTCCTAATTTCTAATGACGCCACTTCTCTTACAATCCTTCTATCGCCGAGCGCTTTCCCCAAGACTAGCCGGAGAAGGCGTCCGGGACAATCTTCGTCCCTCGTACATGGTCGGTTAAATCCGTCTAGACGGTAGTTGCCGCCAATCTCCAATTTATCTACTCTCCCTCCACCTCTACCGGTCTTTCAGTATCCTGCGTCTTGAATATTCCTACAACTACTACGTGCGAGAAGTGCCCGCGCAGGTTGCCGCAGGTGACGGGGAGGAGACCCCACGGTACAAAGTGCGTCTTGGAGAGAGATGCATCGACAGACAGGGCGACACGTGCTCGCTATCTCGAGTCGCGGGGCATTATGGAGGCCCGAGATAAGCCGACAGGTCCCCAAACCTACAGATACCAGGGCAGTCATAAAACGCAGTTTGCTTGGACGCACTAACGCAACACGAGAATGATCGGGAGAGAAATCGACGATGAAGGGTGACGATGAAGAGAGAGAGAGAGAGAAGCAGTTATCAGAATGCATTAGAGCGCCTGTAGAGGCACCATTAAAGGCTATCTGCTCCTGGCGTTACTTACAACTGAATTTAGTGTAAGCCCCCATGAAGACGGAGAACGATTGCACGAAGCGCGTAGACGGTAGCGCAGGGATTTCTATTATATCTCCCAGGGCTGCATGAGAAATGAGGGCAGAAAGGAGGAAACTCATCTTATCGCCATTAACGGAGAGCATCTCTGGATGCACTCCTTTTAAAGAATTTGTAGATCGTATCTTGACGTCGCCACTATGATTTTACGACGCATCACGACACTTCCCGACCACTCACTGATCGATTAGCGTTATGTGTCACGTGTCTTCTTCACAGACGGAGGTTTAATTGTTTCCAATTAGAAAACATTTTTTTTCGACAATTTGTCAAGGTATGATATAAGGCTGGTATCCAATGCATCTGCTTTAATATTTTACTAAAATATAAAACGATTAAAAAATTCGCGTTAACGTGTTAATAGTTTTAAAAATTTACTTTAAATTGCAATTGTTTATAAGATGTGTTTAACGTTGTGTAAAACAATTTCTTCAAAATATTTCCTAAAAAGACTCAAATTTATTAAGAAACTTAGCACTTTAAAAATAAAAAACATCTTTTTATAATAGAAGAAAATCTCTATAATATAATATTCTAATGTAATTTCTAATAATGCCATAGTCTTGCAAAAGTGAACAAGTATTATTACATAATATCTGTTACACGAAATGTGACCCAAGTGGCGCGGTGATATTTCGTTACGCCGTTTTAATGAATTTGTTAAAAGAAAAATCTCTACCGATTGTGCTCCCTAATTAAGGTAAAATGCTCATCCGTGAAACCTGTTTTCGAGACATAGATTCTTCCAACCGTGAACTTCAGAATCACGATTGCGTAATGCAATCATGAAAGAGCATATGTAACGATAGTGTGCTCCCTGAATAAGTCGAGCGTACAACGTCTCTTCAACTTTTTTCCGAGTATTATAGTCTCTCTTTGATACTAATCAAATATAATCTTCAATATATATTACGCATTTAATAAAATTATCAAACAAACTAAATATAAGAGGCTGTAATATTGCAGTTTGTATCGTACCTGAATACCTCGTTCCAATTAAGAACGCGTTCCAAACTTCTTCTTTGAAGGGTTCGTTCCGCGTACTTGACACAAATTTTCTCGTAGATGCAAACGTTATTTCCGAGCTCAGCTACTAGCTTCTTTTCGACTTGGTCAACATCTAAGATCTCGTCGTCGTATATCAAAGGATGTGCTCGTTTCACTCGGCTGACATAAGTATCTAAGAATTCAAAGTGAATACCTTTGAAAGATTTACGAAATAATGTAGAGACTTGTAATTTAGTTTGCTCGAAATTTAATAACTGCTCGTCTCTCTATGAAGTTGGAAATTTTGCAAAACTTTCCCTTCCTCGCGCATACAAGTGGCAAAAATTTTTTAAATACAATAATCTCAATTCTCCGTTTTAATGCGGTCTGCTAATTGTAAAGCATTGAAAATTTTGCCATAACGGCCTTGTTTTGTTCTGACTCGTGGCGTGCGTATTCACTTAACGGTAAGCAGTCTCAAGTCAATTACCGAGTCATTACATGGCTCCGTGATCGGAGAAAGAAGTTGTAACAAGTGGAACACTTTCGTTTTCGCTGTTCGTTGATTTAAGTCATGTATCTCGTGAGCTAACCGCGGAAAAGGCAAACAGCCTACGACATGTAATACTTTTGCTTTCACGCTCGATGAATCATAATACTGGTAATAATTCTTTGCTAATCATTGTTTCCTCTTTCGCCACTTCAATAATAATCTATATATAAAATACAAAATTACATTTTATAAAATATATTTTCTGTATACGTTACCTGGACTCAAAGCGTAAGCGAGCTTCTTGAGGAAGTTGACGATTCTTACGCTTGCTATAATTACTGGAAAACCGATCAGCTGTACCGGAACTTCGAAGAGCGGCTCGTTTTGACCGGCCACGAGTGCCAATGCCAGAAAACAGCAACCAAAACGTAAGAATGTTCGCGGCAATTGCATTATGCAGTAGATCTAAGACATTCGTTAATTGTTGTAAATAGTGTTGTGAAACCGACTCCACTGACACGGTCGTTGAGATTAACTTCCGCTATTGTGCGTGAGTACTTCTTTCCGTCGTGCAGCTTTCTCTATTTCACACGAAAAATACTTTATATTAGTGAATACATATATATAAGCTTCCCGTTTATAATCAAAAGATTTACAATACAATTTATAACCTATCTTCTTAATTCATTTTTTGAATTCATTTTCCCTATAATCGCGTTACAAAATTATAAGCAAAATCATAATAATGCAAAAAAGCACCTTATACATGAATTACTTCGTGGTATGAAAGTATTTCAATTGATATCTTCGACTTTTTATTTCTTCAATAAAATTTTACATTTCCTACGTATCTATATGAAACCTTAGTCACGCACTTCACATAATTTCAATCATCCAGTCGCCCCTTCACGAGTAGATCGACCGTTGCTGTTATTTCAGAGTATCATCATTATGCAATTCATAATAGACGCATACGCTGCAATTCCTTCACCGTGCTGATATCAATGTTTTCGCGCTCGATCATGCAAACGCACGTATCACCTGAAATACGCACTTCAACTTCGCCGACGTACTTCGCGTGTGACTCGAACGCACCGGTCGAAAACTTACGGTCTACGGACTGGCGGTCTACTTGCTGCTTTAGTAAAAACTTGTTGCTGAATGTTCCTCGGAGCATGAGGCCGTTGCTCATGCCGACGAAGAGAAAGTGAATGCCCCTTCCCGTCGCCGAAGCCTTCGATCCAAGCTAGTTACATGTTACAACATTTCGGACATTTCGAGGATTTCCTCACGTCAGATTATTGAGAACAAATTTCGCGGACATAACTTTTGCTTCTTCCCGGCAAGGTCGGCATGCTGGCGCAAACATCGCGTGTGTTTTATCGAAATCAGGGGTGATGATTTGACTTGTCGTTAGGCATTTTCAGATAAACACTCATTTCAGTTGAGTTTCGAGAGAGCATTTCTTTCATATCGCTAATTTTTTCATTAATTCCTTGCAAACGATTTTCAAAATTCTTAGCAAAATGTCAATGTTCGAAATGGGACGATATCAAATTTATTTGTCGAAAAGATTTTATAATCGAGAAACAGCATTCTTGAACAATAAGCATTACAAAAGAATGTATCGAAGAAATTCTTTCCGTTTCATTATATAATAATTATGTAAAATTATTCGAATAGTTTAAAGGATATTGCAACATGCAGCACGCACATGCAGAAATCCACTTTTATTACAAAACACGAGTGTTTTAAGGCTTTTGATTGCAACATACTCGTACAAAACGTATAGGGTAAACCCGGTATATACGCCGCACCTGTCGAAAACTTAATTTATCAATTATTATTTACTATGTTTAAAGCAAATTAATTATACAAATAAAAACTTTGTATCATCTACTACTGTAAAAAAAATATTAGAAATCCAAAATAATTTATTTTCCATATTAAAAAGTAACTTTTTCAAACCCCTGCATTTTTGCCATTTATCCCATAGGGGGGGGGATAATATGGCCACTCGTATATAATTCATAAGAAAATCACAAATAATCTATAAATAAGATGTAAAATGACGGCGTAACTTGCATTGTTTATTGATATATGACAATTTTTATTGTTCAGAATGAAAATTGGAATACACATAGGACAATACAATCTTTTAAAATAGCTTCAAATTTTTGAAAATAATCTTTAAACGTTTAAGATTCATCAACATTTATGCATTAATGCAAACTATAATTGTTAGAATTAACAAAAACTTCTTAAATAGAGCGTCTGTGCTGCGGCATCCCGCTCGCTAAAAATGCCATATATCCCAAATAGATGGGATATATATGACAACTAATTAAACAAACAATACAGGAGCAAAGCACTTTGCTATACAACATGCTTTACTTTTCTTTACACATATGTATTGCAAAATAACCACTAAATCTTTTACACGCTCTATAATAATCATTATATGTAGATTATAAATTATGATGGCACTATACTTATTACAGTAAAAAATCGATTTAACTCGCAATAATTTCATTAATATTAACAGTAAAGAACTGAAATCATAACATAATACTAATATACCATAAAGGCATGTAACAAAGTAATTGACGGAAAATTATCCCCACTCCTTCTATTTTTTCTGACTTCTGAGGCGTATTTCCTGACGCGGCGTATATACCGGGTTTACCCTAGATACATTATTTGTAAATTGTTCAATTTATAGCCTAATGATTGACACTTTAAATAACAAGAATAAAAGGGGCTAATGAGAGTATATTCGCTGCTATAATGCAGTAAAAATTAATTAGTAATTAATGTAAGTAAAAATTGTATTAATTTTCTTTGTTCTTTTTTTACTACAATATATCTTATATTTTATCGCCCCAATAACAGCGAATATACTCTCATCAGCCCCTTTTATTCTTGTTATTTGAAATTTTCGAGAGTCTACTTTTTAATTGAATTGACATTTTGCTTTCCTTTTCTGACCGTACTGTCTTACTTTTAAATGTCGAGACTTTGTAAATTCGATTACGTATGTAGTACACAATGCAAGCGTTACGTGATGGAATACGCAATAAAAATACAGACCGAATGTTCAAGGAACTTTTTAGCGATTACAACAACCTACGTGTATCGATGTTTTAATAGAGGGATCTAATAATTAATTTTATTTATTAGGAGTATAAATAAGTTTCCGCCGTTTGACAAAAGATGGCGCCACCAGGATGTCATGATTAAAATTGTCTGCTGTAAAACGTCATATCGTAAGATTGGACATCTGGCAACAACATAACCTAGAAATATTAGCGATTTCGTATCAGCATCGTATATCTTTTTTCGTGTGAAAATGTCGAGTTTTGAGCCGAATAAGCGTCATTTGCGGGAGCTTCTTTAATTTGAAGAAATCTACAGCTGAGGCGCATCGATTGCTTGTAGAAGCATACGGTGAGGCTGCCTTAAGTGAGAGAAGTTGCCGTGAGTGGTTTCAAAAGTTCAAGAACGGTGAATTTGACGTCGAAGACAAAGAACGTAGTTTCGATGTTTTTTTTGTTTTTTCGACGTGGAATCCACCAATTACCGGAAGATGGGAAAAAGTAGTGGCTAGCGATGGACAATACTTCGAATAAAACATTAGATACCGTTCTTTCACAATAAATGCCCAATTTTTGATGAAAAAACGGCAGAAACTTATTTATACACCTAACACTAGTCATCTGTCATTTTTAGAAAAGTCGATAATAAGTTTTCCGATCTTACAGTTTTACGGCTATATATTATACATAATAAAAGAGGAGCTGGAAATTGCAGCTGAAAATCGCACGTGGCTTGGCATCGGTGCAAGAAATCGTCGATAAACTCCATCGACGATATCGTGCGATAATTTTTGCGAGGATTCCGAATGTCGCCGGTTGTTTCGGAGGGCGGTGGGGACGGGTTAGTGGCGCGGTTTCATCGGTATTACATCCCGTTTGTCCTCGCGTATCGCGCCCGCTCTAACTGCTAACCGAGACTCTTGGCACGATCTCGTTTACGATCGCACGGTTCGTTGGGAAATGTCCACTCGGGACGAGTTGGCATCGGGCTTAAGTCGATAAAGACGCCGACGATTATTCTAATAATTTTCGCGCGTTTCCCCGCTGGGTTCCGGATTATATCTGGGGATGGCAGCGCTTTTGTATTAAAATAGGAAAAAGAAAAGGGGTATAGAGCGGAGATCGGAAATTCTGATAATTTGGCAAAGCGTCACCATGGGATTCCCTACGGAAATGCACGATTTCGGGATCGTATGTATACAATGAACTTATGGCAATGACCGGGAGAATATTTCGCAATAAAAAAAAGAATGTTCCCTGCATTTTTGCTGTTTCTCATTGAAATATGGTAATATTCTGGCGTAGGCTAGACGTAGAAATAAGCATGAAGCCTGGAAGTACAAGTTGTGAAATTAAAGAATTATATAAAAACAATATTTATGAAATATATAATAAAATAAAATTTTAAATTAAACTACACGAAGTATAAGAATACTTTGTAATTACAGAATGTAATATATATTCAAAGTGTTACAATTTTGTCTTCGTTATTTTTCTTATTAAAATACGATAATACACACAATATATACAGAGTGTAAAAATAGAAAGCTATAAAATAAGGAATTATATGCGTTACATAGGAATTTAAAAATATAAAATCTAAAAATAAATTCTACAAGGCCACGCAGTGTATCAAAAGTGAGTGAAAGTAGAGACACGTATATATAAGCAAGACATGAGTATTTTCTTATTAATAAATAAATAAACAGTAACATTTAGTACAAATACATCCATACGAATACATGAATATTATAGAGATTAACGGAATAATTTTCTGAAATTAATTAAAAATAAACTAAGTGTCGACGATTAATTCGAACACTATTCTATAATTTTAACAGTTTACGACGTGAATTTATGTGCTAAAATTTTTATTTCAGGATTAAAACGAGATTTTCAATGTCACGGAATATTGTTACTCTTCTCCCCCTCAGTAATTAAAATTATTATCACGAGAATTTGAATGTCGTTTATATGTTACGTCGGCAAAAACGTGATTTGTCATCATGCGAATTGAATTTCTGAGCACGAAACAAAAACAAAGTATCCACAGTATCACAGGTTTAACGATCGTCAATTTCGACGGTGATGATGGCTCCTTAGCGCAGACGAATCTTCTTCATCATGTTCAGAACTCTAATACCCGGCAACGGACACGTCGGGTAAAAGTTGTGACAGCCCTGACCTTCTATGCCGGAAATCAGTTGACCCATGTGAGCCGCGAAGTGGTATCTCGACGGCACTTCCGCCATTGTGCTCAGACTTGTATCCCTGAAAGTAACAGTGGAGCTTTTATCAGCGTAATCAATTTCCTGCGTCGCAAGATGCAATTATCATCGTATGTATTGGCATGATAAAATCGATTCATTTATTGTAAAATCAATTTTTAAGAGTCACATCAATATCTTTGTATAAAAATGTTGCTACATGGTGGTGTATAATAGAATGCGTTTTAAATGTCGTGCGCGTGACTGTCGTAAAAATATTCTCCGTCTGGCAAAGCGCTACAAAACCGAATCGAATATCGAAACAGTCGACGATGTGAAACTGGTTTACCTGCATAAGAACTAGCACAAGGCGACTCACCTTTTACTTTCGATATCGACACCAAACGTGACTGTAAACGTGTTAATACAAAGTCCAGTTACACCCAACAAAAACGAGGATACATTATCGGATCCTTTCTCTGCCTCAATACACCCGCATTTGCATTTTCAGATAAGTTGAGAGGAAACAAACCCGTCCATCTCTTTTCGAATAAAATTAAATTGGAAATCTCCCCTCTACTTTAAACAATCTGTAATACATCGGTTTCTCTCGTTCTTTTTTTTCTCTCTGGTTAAAAGAATAATTTAGAAAACGTTTGTAGAAAGCGTTATTGAAGTAAAACTATTACCGGAACACAAGCGGCAAGGCAAATCGCTTTCTTCCGGATTTTTTTTTCGCGAAGATTCTCACGTACGTTGCTCTGCAAATGCAAACCTATTCCCTTGAGACTTCCGTGGGAACTAAAATTGACGTGTCGATCGCTGACGATTTTTCGCGTTAAAAATCGTCTGGATCTCGTCAAAAGCGAACGGATATACCGCGCTGAATTCTTCAAGAGACCGTTCGACTTGCCGGAAAAGCACAAGCGCGGCAGTTTCGTCACGCATGACTCCCACGGAAGATGTCTTCCTTCATCGGGAAAGAGAGAGAGAGAGAGAGAGAAAGCTCTTCCCCTCTTTACGATTCCCAGCTTCGAAGGGGATAGAACGAATAAACGCAAAACGGCTTCTTAGCCTCTCCATCTTGATCGGTTTAACCCGGAGCGATCCGCGCCGATAAAAATCGAGTCCTGAGATGCATCAGAATGGACTGGCGTTTACGCAGGCATAAAAGTAAATATAAAGCTTGGATCCTTCCGAGACATTAACTGCGGCGCAGGAATCCTTCTTAGGGCGATTCTCTCTCGCTCAGGGATGCCCCCGCGCTTTCACGCAACCGAAAAGACAATGAAGACGTGCGAAAGATAACGCGGCCTGCATTTACTCCATCTGTAGTAATTATACTTATAATTATATTTAGAAACTTTTCAGAAAGTTTTAATACAAAAGTTAGTTATTTTCCACAATCGTGTCCCTTCCACGTTGTGACCTCTATTCAGGGCCGGTTTAAGGGCGAGCCCCGTCTTTTTAGGGGGCCCCCTTTAACTTGTATTTATTGATGAAAGTAAATAATCGAATACAAATAAATAATTAAAAATATTACAATTAATTTTGCATTCCTCGTACAATGAAACATCGTGTACAGACAATATTCAATAAAAGAAAGTACAATATATGAGGAATATAAATTAGCTTGTCCAGATGTAGAAATTAATGATTTAATCAATGAATTTGCGTGCACTAATCAAGAAAAAAAAAGTTGTAGGTGATAATGACGTTGCGTGCACTAAATCAAGAAAAAAAAAGTTGTAAGTGCTACAACTTTGATAAAATGTGAATTATCTTCATGTGTTTATTCTTCAACGTCCAGAACTTACTTGTATCTTTTAAGCGGAATTAAAACGACTCAAACTACAAAAGTCATACGAACAACCCACGTTTCTTAAATAGAAATTGCAAAATATATATGTATTTTGCATTTAATTTATTGTTATTCAATATCTATTATTCAATAAATAATTTCTATTGAAAATAGGTATTTATTATCTATACTATTAGAAAACAATCCTTATGAATGAAGGGGGCCCCGTTTTAACATCAGCCCCTGGGCCAGAAATACCTTAAGCCGGCTCTGCCTCTATTTTAATATATATATATATAAACACTTCTCTGTCTCCAATTTAATACGGACTGCGGAATTTTTATCTTATCACGGTTACACGTGTAACTTTTAATGAGTGTGCAATGTGGTGTAAAGAAATATTGTGCTTTTAAACGAAAACAAAAGTGTACTATATGTCGGGACAATGCTGTCGTTTTGGTTCATTATACTTTCTAATGGAACTCGCTTTTCTGCGTCGATTCATTTTACCGTTCGTCGACGTCGTTTTCGTTTAACACATGGAAATAAACGGCCGTAATAAATATGAGACTTTTATTCGAGCTCGTTTTAGGGATAATATCCTTAAAATCCGATTTACGATATATTGTACAAACATGCCCTTAATTTTTGTTATTTAGTCGAATTGCGATAACCATTTATTTTACTCGTTTATTATTTGAATTATCATTCTGTAGATTACAGTATAGAACAAATATTGTTGGAGAAAAGACATAATGAAATAATGAGTAAAAGTTTTAATTTCTAGTTATTAACATAAGAAATGCAAAGCTAAGAAGATGTTAAATAAAAAGTATACTTTCCTGCAGGATTTGTACTTCATTCATGAATAATACGAGAAATTTACGTTTAATTTGAAAATGGAGACACACTTCTGTATTTAGCTTACGACGAGTATGAAACGATCGAGCGATCTTTTTAATCAGAAGCGATGAATTGATTACCGAAATTGTAAGTATTTGTTGCTTTCTATCAGCTCGCGTCGTTTACCGATGAAATGTTTGTAGAAGGAAGTCGGAGTTCCGGGAAGAGTCGAATAGCAGATGCGAGAGATACTATGTGTTGCGGAGAAAGTATATACAGATTGGATAATGAAAAGGAAAGTATCCGTCGGATAGTTACGAGGTGCAGCAAGAGCTGCGCGTTTTCGGACGATACTTACATAAGAGACAACTATACTTTCGCGGTAGCTTTCAGTCGGCCACTTTCCAAAATACGTGCGACATAATCATTAATTTGCGATAATATTGTACATATGATCCACAGATTTGGATTCTACGAGTATAAATTTTAAATTTTGCTACATACTATTATATTTCTCTATTCACGAAATGCAATTAAGATGAAAATATTCAAGGACTCTTAATATAACAATAATTAATACAAATCGAAAGGGCGATGTAAGAGTTAAAAGTAAAATTACAGTTAAAAGTAATATTACAGTGTCAACATATTTAATTTTAAATTTGAAAAACAACAGATTTAGTTTTAAGTAATTTAAAAATAATATTACAATGTCAACATATTTAATTTTAAATTTGAAGAACAATAGATTTAGTTTTAAGTAATTTTTGTAATTATATTCTATTGTTTTTCAAATTTAAAATTAAATATGTTGACATTGTAATATTATTTTTAAATGTAAAAACTTTTGACTTTTACATCGCCCTTTCGATTTGTATTAATTATTGAAATGCAATTAATTATAAGATGATATTGGGAGTACAAATTAATTCGGTCTGTTTTCTAAAAGATGATCGCCTCCAAAGACGAGTCATTTTTTCGAGATGGAATTCGAAATGGAAAGAAGTAGTAGCCAGCGATGGACAATACTTTAATTAATCTGTTCATTCATTGTGTTTTGAAATAAATGCATTTTTGAACACAAAAAACGGACCGAACTAATTTGTACTCCCAATATATTTACAATGCGTTGTGATTTTCAAAATAACTGATTCGTTATATCACAGACTAGATTACCAAGTTAATTTGAAAAAAAAAAAGACGCTTTTTTCTCCGTTTTTTATATGCCAATATTCTAAATATGCCAAATTCAACGAATACATGTTCGCGTGGCGAGGACTAACACTCACGAATGTATAATTAATATGTCCATGTCGAACATTTCTGTACGTCATATCCACCGCGATGGTACATTCCGCGCTGTGCAAATATGGGGATTTAAACGCAGATGGATACCGCGTTTCCCGATTTTCCAGCAAAGTCCATTTTAACGTAACGCCGCTTTTAATCGGAACGTAAAGCACGAATTCGCGGTATAATTCTTTGCATTATCCGCATAGCGCAGCGGAAACGTGCGTACGAAACGTGGGACCCGCATTTTACATTCGATCGTGAAACGAAAATTGCAAAATACGCACAGCGTGCACCCAATTTTCCCGAGCTGGCAAGCGTATCTCGTTTCCTGCAGTCGCTTTTACATCGTCGTTTTCCAAAACGTCCTGTATATAATTGTGACGCACGCGCGATTATTAGCTTCACTGAAGATCGCGAAATTTCTCGACACGATCCATTCATCATTGCGGCGGACAGTCATCGGTTTGCACTTTTGAATAAGAAACGCAGCTAATTCGCGCAAAATTACATTCTCAGCAATTTTCCTCGTGCCATTATTTGCGTGACCAGAGAGAGAAACATAACGTTTTTTCATACTCCTCACAGATAGCGCCTGCATTTCAGGGTCGACGGACTCGTAGTCGTTTAGTAGCAATGCCGATCGAAAGTTGTGAAAGTAAGAACATCGGGTGCAAGAGCCTCAACGAAAGTAGATTCTCACTTTATTGTATCAAAATAAATTGAGCAGCCTATCAACCGCTGCTATCGGATTCTTCCCGAATTAGTTTCGACAAAAATCCGCGACTCCGATCGAAAGTCAAAAATCAATCTTTGCGATTCAGTGACGACGAGTTTGCTGTTTGTTAATTGTTTAATATTAACGCGCCACTTTCTCCCTTCCCGTAATGTAAATAGAATAAAGAAATAAATGTAGAGCGTAAAAGCAGCCGCGCATACCTTATAAGATTTAAAAGCGATCGCTCCATTTCACTCAGTTGGTCATGGTGGACGGACTTGGTGAGTTCGCATATTAGCTTCGGCAGGCACGCAGTTTTGATCGTTGTCATCATCTTCGCGCGGCGTAGGGCGACTGTACAAAAATCGGAGTCACACTGTCAATTATGCCGCGTGGCACATGCAATATCATTCTGAGTGATGGGGCGATTAATGGATCACAGATATTATTCCGAATGACTGCGCGTATTCGAATGAACGAGCGACCGGCTTTGTTTAATCTCGCTGTAAAGTAAGTGACAAGTTAAAAGCCCAGAACACGGGTCGACAATTTCTAAAGACTTCGGACGTGACAAGGACACTTTTACTTTCAGAAACAAAAGTATATTCTCGTTACGTCCCAGATCTTTAGAAACTTAATTCGTATACAAATATCATTAGTATTATAGCTATTCTATTTTTCTGTTTACTGTTTTGTAAGTACATCATTATAGTTTCTATCATATCTTCTCCGATATTGATAAACAGTATTACGATATTAATTTGTTACTAGAAAATATTTAGGAACAATTAAGTGACGAATGAACAGAAAATATGAATATAGAAAATCACAAATGTGTTACAATTGCAACCGTTAATTAAATATTGTCGTCGAAGAATCGTACTTAACACGCTTCATTAATTACACTATTAATCTATAAATATTTTAAAACATCCTACGCGCGTTCACTCTATAATCGGATTTGAAGCCGACTTTATCGTAGACCACTTTCCAACAGCATTTTCTCGACCGAGAACTGGTTATACTCGTAGCGAGATTTCGATAAGCCGGCGAGACAGATGAGACGCGCGTACATTTCCGAGAATGGAGGGGATTTCGATAACGTTGTCGAATCATTAAAACACGGACGAGTGCGCGGCTAATTAGTCGATTCGCCGAGTAGTAATTAGCTCCACGCGAACTAACAAGCGTAACTCGATGAATAATCATATATGACGACATATCGTATATGTGTGCACGTAGATCTCGCATGCGAGTGTATTTTTATGCAATAGCGATTGTAGAAGGAAAATGCTAAGCAGTTTAAACGCAAGGGTATCTTACAAAGCATAAAATTACAGCTCAGATATCATCCGTGGCTCGCTGCCAAAGTAAATATGGTTTTACGTTGGGTAGAAAGAAAGGATTGTATTATTAAATTCTGTTTCGTAACCACGTTTGTGAAAAAGTTATTCGTGTTACGTCGCGCATTATTTACACGATAACCTCATCCTTACCGTCATTCTTATCGATGTCTTTTTTCGAGACAACGGGTATCTTATCACGGGGTGGCCCTTTAAGCTGAGCCTCGGGTCCTCTCATAGCATCAGTGATGTTCCTCTCCGTTGCGTTACCGAAAATCGAAGCGATAAACGCGCTGTAATCGCCGGCGAAAATCAGAAACATGCCCAAAAATATTACTAATCGCACCGTACTGGTATCCATGTCGATTTTTTTTTTTTTTTCAATAAGGCGAGCGTCAGACTAGAGATTATCCTAATTTGACGTCAATCTCGTGACAGTTTTTTCAGGCGCGAGTCTGATGTAATAGTGCACGAATCCACTAATGTAGAGAATTACATCTGAAAAAAATATCGAGCAGGTTTGATTAATTAAAGAATAAATTCGCACAAATAGAAAAATCTACTTATTTTAAAGTATTTTCTGTTATATACGCTCAAAAGTCTTCCGACAAGTAATCTTTTATAAGTATAGTTAGTAACATTGTCTCGTTTAATTGTTAGGTATATTGATATTATATGAGAATAGTGTTTACTGCAGTACATTAATAGATTTTGATAGACATTTTTTGCCACGAAATTGCGCTTGAAAGACGCTTCAAATATCTTTTGACACGTAAGTTTTTCCTAAAAGTTACGCTTAAACATTAAATATAAGATTATTGGTTGTTGTTTTATTATTGTTAAATTGTTTAACATTTTCTTATGTAGAATATGACAAAAATACGTAAGGAGTACTCAATCGGTATTAAGGAAGTTGTAATACGCGCGTTAAAAATTGGACGCAATCAAGCTGAGGTTGCCCGCAATTTTGGGATATCTCGTTAAATAGTAAATGTCTGGAATCGTCTTTATAGGATTCGAGTCCATGTCAACAACAAATTTCAACAAGGGCGATCTACGAAAACAACGACAAGAATAATAAAGAGACAATCAATTGCTGACTCTCGTAAGACTGCGCGACAAATTACTGACGATTTACGGCAGAATTATGCAGTGAACGTTCATGTTTCCACTGTAAAGCGTCTATTAGTCGATCAAGGACTGCTAGGTCGTCGTCCAAGCAAAAAATCTCTTATTAGTGCTAAAAATAGAAGTGCTAGAGTTGTTTTTGCGACGATTCATTGTAATTGGACAACTGAGAAGTGGTCCAGAGTGTTACGATGAAAGCAAATTCAATTTAATGTCCTCTGATGGCGTAAAGTATATTCGTCGCTCTAAGAACGAGAGATTTAAAGTACGTTACCAAGTATCTACCGTAAAACATGAGGAAGGACGTGTTATGACGTGGGGATGATTCTCTAATAGACGTGTCGGTCCTCTATGTCGTATAGAAAATACTTTGGATCGTTTTGTTTATAAGCATATTTTAGATAAACATATGCTTTCTTGTGCAAGAAGGAATATGCCTCGAAATTAGATATTCCAATAAGATAATGATCCAAAACATCGCTCTAAATTTCTATTACAATATTTCTCGAAAGAAGAAATGTTTCAGAGTGGCCTAATTGAAGCCCGGATTTAAATCCGATTGAACATTTATGGGATGAACTAAAGAGACGAGTTGGAATAAGAAATTTTTCTAATTTATTATAGATGATTTCTTTTTTGCTTTGTAAAGTGTATGGAAAAAAATTCCTCAAAATACAATATTAAAACTTATTGAGTCTATGCCTAGGAGATGTGAAGAGCCGTAATACAAGCAAATGGTTACGCAAAGATATTAGAATTATAACGTCAAAATATATTTTTCTGTGTTATTTTTGTTCAAAATATATCATGATTTTTTTCATATTTGCATTATCTTTAGTGACTTTATTTCATGTCAAAACATTTATGAGCCTCAACCAAATGCATTTTGTTTTTCATGATATCATCCAATATATAAAAAGTCAATTTTGTTCTTAATTTATAATATTTTGTTTATAGTTTATTTTATGTAATATGACATAACGTGTAAAATTGCAAATAATAAAATAATTCTGAAAAATGCTGTCGAAAGACTTTTGAGCGCTAGTGTGTATAAAACACAACCAATGAGAAATTGCCTTTGACAGTCGAGCTGGATCTTAGGTGCTATTATAATTCCGTGTGAATTTATATATTTATATAGTCTTTTAAACCGCGCACCGAACAATTTTTCGGTCTTGAAACGCTACTCTACGAAAACTACCGCAATAATATTACGAGTTAAATTATCTACCAGTTTAACAATTTTGATGCTCATAGCATCTTGGATTTTCATAATGTTGAGTGAATCAATAAATGACATATTAAAAATCTGTAAATAATTAATTTATATTGCGAAAAATATTACCTTGGCCGAGAGTCGAACCCGGATCTCTTACATTCCGTGCAAGCGGTTTACTACCAGACTTACCTTGGTAGCGTAGCGTTTCAAGACCGGATAATTGTTCGGTTTCAAAGACTACATCCGTGATATATAAATTCACACGGAATTACAATAGCACCTAAGATCCGGCTCGATCGTTAAAGGCAATTTCTCATTGGTTGTGTTTCTCACAACGGTCCTATAAGATTTAATATTTAACTAGTGTATACATATATAATACATGATGTGTATAACATAAAATGAAAGTGATGATTATATCGAAATCCATTAGATCATTTCAGATTATTCCAATTCCTCATTCGTTGCGTGTATCATCAGAGAACATGATATCCATCACAACTGCGCGAAATTATGATGCAAATTTGCAATGAACGTCGATTCGTGGCGATGACTCCGCCACTTTCAACGATCACGTATTATTACGTAAACGTGCAAATCGATTGCGCTCCGCGACTCCAGGAGAGGTATAAGTTTGCCTTAACCTGAATTTCCAAAGGTAGGCAATTTCTTATACGCATGATCGTCCAAACAAATACCTGTCCCTGGACCCGCGATCGATACAATCGACCAGACAGCCGACACGCTGTGAACCGGTCTCCCTCTCTCTCTCTCTCTCTCTCCTTCTCTTTCTCTCTTGAAAGAACAGAGAAGACTCTCACTTTCCGTTAACTTCCACTTTCTTCAAGACTCGCTGCAGCAATAAAGCTAAATCCTCTTACGATGTCCGTCTTACTTTCATCCGAAGCGACAAAGCTCGTTTCTCGAGTGCCGCGACGTCGACGGCTCCTTTGTATCGTCGAATACACTTCTAGCGTACTCGGAAACGACCGACGAAATCGTAACGGGAGTTCTCCTTCTACTCCCTTATCCTGAGAAACACGGCGACACGAGACCTCTCCCAGCGAACTGTAACACCGTCGTCGTCGAGCGGGAGTGGCGCCGGAACTCACTTCCGAAGTGGCTCGCATTTGCGAATAACGTTTGTCGATTACAATTCGCGCGCGAGGTAATCCTGTATATACCTTGCGAGCGCGAACGATGCGATTTGCCGGTCAAAATCGCACACGTCGGCGTGCGCGAAATATTCGGAAAGCAATTAACCGAGGAACGGAAACGATCAATCCCCGAAACGTCGAAAATCACACGGCGCGCGCGTTCCAAACGCTCGAGCTCGCTAAATCAAATCGCGCGTAAATCGAAATCTCCACCGATCGTAACTCAGTATCGCGCGCTGGTACCGCGATTGTATACGTTGCGCGGCTGCAAATTCCTCTGTCTCTCCATTACGCACAATCGAAGGGTTCGCCGTTGGAAAAATATCCAGATGAAATGTTGGGTGTCGAATATCACTGTATGTCACCAGGAGACGTTTCGCGCGAGAGACGCCAAAAACAAGCTAACGTTCCGGAAATAGTGGAGCGTAACATGAAATTTGCAAAACGCGTCACTACGCGTCGCCGTATTGTCGCCGATTTATCACTAAACGTGCACTTTGAGGTGACAGCTGCCGTCTCCAAAGAGGAGTGAAATACGAACGGCGCTACTGCGAACCGTCGAAGTCGCGGAATGACTGTGAATGACTCGAAACCACGGCGGCGAACCTAACGAGTCGTCAGTGAAAGTTGGCCGATCGCTCGCAAGTCCATGCGTTTCGATCGCTCGCAGTTCTGCGGCTCGTACGAAGTGGATCACATAAGAAAACGCGCTGTTTTTTTTTTTGTGCACTGACAATTATATTCCGTAGGAAGTCACCTCGTAACAGTTTGAAGTCGAAACCATTTCGGTAAACGGAAAAAAGTAGTACCTTTTGTGTCGAGTGACTGAAAAACTACAATATTTCCAGATTGAACAAAAATCTTGTTACTATTTTAATGGAAAATGAATTCAAAATGAACAAAATAAATACAAAATACACTGTAAAAAATAAAATGTTAATTTTAACTCAAAGACGTTGAGTGGATTTTCTGAGACATGCAAAAATATTAACATTTTATTTTTTACAGTGTATACATTCAGAAACAGTAGCTTTTAACTGATGTGAAAGTTATTTTTTTTATTAATTTCACGAACGGGAAATAATTCTGTTCCTTTCATCCTAATCTCGATAAAGCATATAATGGTCTCGTGATATCCGCGCTACATTTCGAAAATGGTACCGTGTGAAAATACTTGGGAAACACAGAGCTAAATAAAACTGTAGTATCCGTAGCAAAAGGATAATAACACGAGTGGGTAATTAACAGGTGAAACGGATTGTTACATCAAAAGATTGTATCCATTGTAGCAAGAACTTTCCAATTGCATGCACTGATTTTAATATGTATAGACCTAATTAAATATATATTTTTTCGTCCCTGAATAAAAGTATGCGATTTAAACTTGATACTAGTTTAGTAAATAAACGAGATAATTTATAAGAGCTATTCTACAGATTTTCGTTAAAATTTCTAAACGCGTTTTTAAACTTTTCACAAATTTTTCAAATTTTATAATTATATATAACATAGACATAAGTTGTGGTAAGCGTGAATTGCACATCTTCTTTCAAATAAAACGTCGGCACGGGGGGGGGGGATGAAGATGCAGGTTCAAATCCTGACTGAGATAATATTTTTCGTAATACATTCTTTATAGTTAAATTATTTGTTAATTTAATTTGTGATATTACGTATTTCAGTTTTAGTTCAAGGTTGTATTTCAAGACCGATAAATAATCGGCTCAGTTTATTTGAAATAAAAATTGTAACAATTTACATAACATATACATACCTATTATTAGAAACCAAAACTCGTTAAATATAGCCCTCTTTACTTATTTATGTTATTTATTAAATGTCACAAGGTATCTCCCACGGTATAGTTTGCATAAATATTCACTTCGCTCAAGATTATAATACGATTTTTCATGTTTTTTAATGTGAATACAAATACAATTCATGCATAATTAATGTCGACTTAATCAGCTGACGTATAGGAATGTAAATTAAACATAAGGAATATTCACTAAACAGTGAAGCATTCGCAAAAAAGAAAAGGAAAAAAATTACACATATTTGTTTTTATTATTTTAATTAATATGTTATCTCTCGTGCGAGCATAATTTTATCTCTACTGCGCACAATATGTATATAATTGTTTATTCAAATAAAAAAATTTCAATTTCGAATAAATCGCGCATAAATTAGTTTTCAATCTTAAAATATGTAGCTTTAAATTGAAGATAGAATGCTTACTTATATAATATCCAATTAAGAGTTAATAAACAGTTTAATATTATTGATGTTAAGAAGTATTATCGTGCAGTAAAAAACGTAATAAACTAAAACATTAATGTAAACTCTGTTGCAGCCGCAGTAAGCTAAATCTTTCGTAATATTTTAATTAAAAGTTGAATTAGAGAATCTGAAAAGGGGAATTAAAATGTGAATAAAATCGGATAATAAGATTATATATTTATTATGTTTATTACAAATTTATTTATCATTTTTACAGCCATAATAACATACCATATTAAAGTATTAAAATTACGGGATTTGTCTTTGATTCACTAATGCATTCAAATATTCTGTTTTTATGGATATCCACGGAGAAAGATAGTAGCCAATCCTAACAATGATTTCGTAAAAGGTGTGACATTTTTCAAAGAAGCCATCTGAATCTTACACATATTACAACAAGAAGAGCGTCTCGAGTGTGTCTTTGTATACAGCCATTTAGGATGTCTTTTTCGATCACCATCATGATAATTGTATCGCGAAAGAAGTTTATTAGTAGCTATAAGAGATTGAGAAAGAAATTGCGTCAATTTAAAAATATATTTCAAAAATATGCAGAAATTTTACTTTATAATGTAATTTAAGAAATATTTTAGCTAGAATCTAAAATCTCACGCGAAACGATGAACATAAAAGAAATAGGTGATAAGACGAGTGATATGCAGTTCTCGTGCGGAAAACTCAATGTATTGAAAATTGTAATTGCAGATATACTTGAGTTCTCGAGGCCGAATATTTCATAAACTAACGTAAATGTATACATTCCGCACACTTCTCCGTTTTTATAATTTTTTACTAGCAAGACGATAGTCAAACGTAGTTTATTCATAAATATCTGAAGATTGTAAATATTACTAGTGTAATTAACGTCTTACGGTATTGATTAACAGATTCGGAAGAAGCTTCTGCAGAGGCGCTGTTATTTGAATCCGATTTTTGGCAGCGGAGTCGCAGGTGCAGCTGCAGACGACGCTCTCCGCCCAGGCGGTCTACTGACAAAGATTCCATATTTCCGAGGCGGTGGTTCCGGTGGTACAGATGGTGGAAATGACGGTTCGAGAATCTTGAAATAATATTTCGTAGAGTAGCGAGATACAATCGGTTATTAAATCCTTTATTAATGTTCTGATTTAATATTGTCCTTTTTATTCATCTTTAACGTTTTATTTGAAATATGTTTATAACTACTAATAATTCAATTTACCTTGAACTTCTCGAACGGACTCGTGACCCCTTCGAACTCTTTCGGACATTCATCCCTGATAGCGTCGGCTGAGCTAAGTAATTTGTCCGGGTATTTGTACTAAAAACCATCTACGATTTAATAACAATTACTGAAGCTGATAAAAATGATTAACAGTAGAATAGACATCGGAAGACGACTATTACTTTTTCAACCACTTTTTCCAATCCAGTAATTTTGTTGGATGTTGTGATTAATTCCGTGCTAAGCCTGTGCATCTGAATAATAATTTGACGGTTACAGTTGAATGTAAAAGTACGAAAAATTTCTTTTATATCACTCTTAAACTTACTTCATCTTCTAAGTGTTTTGTAGTCACTTTCTGAGCATCTGTCTATAAAGTAAATATCTTTAATTACATGTAAACATTACTATAAAAGGAAAAAATAAGAAGATATTGAAATACTGCTAACCGTTTTTACGATTGTTTCTTCGAATTCCGCCTTCTTTTTTTTTAATAAAACCAATCTATCTAATTTCTAAATAAAATTTTTAATAAAAAGACACATAAATATATACAGCATTGATTAAAAGGATGTAAAAGAAAAATTGATCTTGAATGAGCATACAAATTTTATAAACAAAATGGAACTGACCGTCTTGTTCTCTGCAACTGTCGTTGACATCTCCCGATTTGATCTTTCAATTCGCTTTATTATCTTGAAAACAATGGTATAAAAAAATGCATCGAAATTAATTGGAAGTTTAAAGAATCGGATAATATTATTTTTTTATACAAAATATATTAACTCTGAGTTAATTACACACACATTAACTTTTAAATTTATTTCATATATGTATAATTAATTAATATATATAGGGTGAGCAAAAAGCCTGGAACCAGTGAAATATCTTGAAAACAAGACTTCTGAGAAAAAATATATATTAACTATATATGTCCCTTAAAATTTAATATTGTTTAACTATATATCTTATTCCTTGCTTTTTTGTAATCATAATTTATTACACAAACTACTTACGTTATTAGCATACCATACTGCTACGTAGAACAAAATATACATCAAGATACACATGTAAACATTGTCCAAAACGTATACTCGTATAAACGACTGTAAATATGAAAAAGTAGAAAAAATGTCAAAAGCAATAATCATGATAAAATTATTTAGTTTCGACACTGATTTAAGGAGGTTACCTGGCGATCATAAATGTCAATAAGCTTCAAAATTGGATGTGATCTCGATAGTTGAGAGAAATAGCACGATCTTTGCGAGAACATTCTCGAGAGAACAATCCATTAGCAAAGTAAAGAGTTACAAAAATCAAAGGAACTCGAGCACACCGACGAGCGTGGAGATCGAACGATATGACGTGGAACAAGAATTTCCGGACGATTTGACAGCATCGTGTGAATGTGTCTCATTTACATCCGCCATTCGAGTTACTCGTGAATAGTGGAATATCGCGAAAGCTGTATGCCGAACTTCGTGGAACGGAACGCTCTTCATTCAAGAAGAAGAATCGATTAAAAGAATCGATTAAATGTTCAGTTCATTACAAAATTACAATCCAATCCAACGATAAAGCTCCCGTTCTAAATCGTTCTCAATTTAAATCTTTCGACACTTTGCATTTAAAGACTTTCAAATTGCGATATTCTATGCATTAGTATCGTAGCTTCTGAAAAGCTCCCTTATCGAGATATTATCTCCCCCGTGGGTTTCGTATAATAACACCTTGCGGGATCGCGATAATGTAATCTCTTTCATATAAACATAATTAAGGCGCGAAAGCGCATGTTGAAGCAGGTGACTTCATACGGCCGCGTTTATCGATTGCAGAGGTTGCAACACGAGTAGTACGAATAATTCCCGCGATAAGAGAGAGCGTAATTTCGATAAGTGATAGGAAACGCAGAGAACGCATAAGGGTCATAATTATCCTTTTATCATTGTTATAATCCGCTGTTATTATAAGTATTACATTCTCGAACTGCCCCTATAATGCTTATCATACTTAAATACACATAACATCTTGAAATGCAATCCATCTCATTTCTGCACAACGCAACTCGTATAACAGCTATTTACGAGAATTTTAATTATTGTGCTGGCAGCGAGCTACGAACTGCAGTTTTGCTGTAAACGACGAGCTTGATAATTTTACGAACCGAAATTTCAAACGTCAGCACCGCCACGTCATTAAAACGTGCTATTTCGCGACTTCAACTCGTCAAGGGTCCGCGAGATAATAGCATGGGTATTAAGTAAATCCAACTTTACGCTATGCAGACACTTTCGTCACCATGAGTCTGATAGCGGCACCTAAAACGTATATATTAGGTGTACAAAAAAGTTCTGAGCTTTAGATTTCATACAATCGAAATAACAATTTAAATTTTATACATCTTCCCGCCCTTTTGCGGTTTTAAAGCGCTAACATTTGGCCTTCTAAAATGCCATACGGTTTGGCGTTCGATGCACATAACCTCAAAAATCAGTAGTGTTCACGATGGCAATAACAAAAGAGCCTATTCGATTTTCCATCCATTTCGCGTTTCATCTGAAGCAAAATGCTGCTGAAGCCACTGCAATGATTTGTGCTGCATATGGAGAAAACGCTGTAAGTCATGCTACATATAAAAGATGGTATCGAAAGTTTCGCCAAGGAGATTTCAGTCTTAAAGGTGAATCGCGTGCTGGACGTCCTGAAAGGATTGAAACGGACGAATCGCAAGCACTGCTGGATATAAACTCTGCGCAAACTGAAACGGAGCTTGCAGAACAGCTTGGCGTTACGCAGCAAGCCATTTCCGTACGATTACATACGATTATTACATAGATTTTACAAAAAAAAAAAAAGCTCAGAACTTTTTTGTACACCTAATATTTGAGGAAAACTTAAAACAAAATCAAGTAACTATCTCGCAACTATCGATAAGCGGCAGGAATCAAAGTCGAGAGGAAGAAAAATCTAAACTGTTAAATAAACACTCGTTGAAAGTCGCGTCCGCCACGTTCGAGTGCTCTCTCCCTCTCTCTCTCTCTCTCCTCCATCCTGCCCTCCGCTCAAAGCAAATTATGAACTAATCCACGAGGGATCGTTTGCTTTTTGCGTCAAGCACCGAGTCTGCTCCATCGACTCGTCCTCTGATTAAATACACAAGGATTATCACATGAAAGGCATATATAGGCCGCTCGGCATGCAGCGACAAACCGCACACATGCGCGTCAGCGTGATGTATACGCCTGAATATGTACACAGCCGGTGATATGCTCGAGCATCGGCGGGCTCTAGCTGGGGCGAGACTGGGCCACTTGTCGTTTCCCATGACGCCTCGCGGGCAGGGTTGACTAACTAAATACCGAAGTTAGATGGGCCCCGAGGCCAGGGTTAAACGGAGCTTAAAAAGCTTCGGTGGTGAATATATATCAGTACGTGAGAGAAGCCGAATCAACTACGAAAACACTTGAGATCACTTAGAGGAATCTCTGATATTCACCGTTTACGCCGCGCGTCGTCGCAAAATGCGCGACGTCCACAGGTTCGCGCTCTCACCGATCCATCACCCTCCCGGGGATGTTTATGTAAAACAGTAGCCGATAAACGCGCCGACCCTCGAGGTAGGAAGCGCGATGGAACCACTTGACGCGTCAAAAACGTCAGTTACACATTGGGGGCGGTGCTGCGCAGGGTGCAGCTGGATGGTAGCTTCGGGGGTGCTTTGTCGGAGAGAAAAGACGGGATTGAAAAGCGACCGGAGAGATACATCGGAAGAGAAATTGAGAGGCCCGCCGCGAGAGGTTCGTTATTATTTTGGCGAAGGGGAAATCGGTTTGTTCGGGCAATTTAAATGGTTAAATAAACACGACACTAGAAAATTTGCAACATTCGAATGGTTTCGGTTAAATAATTATTTCCAAAAGACAACTCTCATACCCGCTTTTGATTTTCTACACCTCTATTATTCATTGGATATTATTGTAGTTGAATATGACGTTTATTTCTTCTGTTAAACACACTTATATGGGAGTATAGTCAAAGTAAAGGTCAATCGGGATTCGCAAGGACATTCATTTATCTTCTTCGCCCAAAATCCCCCCCGAATTAACCCAAGCCTCACCGCGCTGAACTCCGCACGAAGGACGATCGCCCTTCACGAGCGAGTTATCGTGCGATCGGCGTATATAAGCGCCAAAGATAAAGGCGGACGAGGCGCAGGCACGGGGGAGGAAAATTGGTCGGCCACCTCGAGCAGGATATCGCCAGGAGGATCGCGTGGATCCTGCCGAGAGAGGAGCTCTCACCCTCTCCTGTGTGTGGAAACTACTACGGCGGAGACACGCCGTTTCAGGACGACGGCATCGGGACATAATCGATTTGCCGTGAGCTCATCCGTAATTCGCTCCCCGCAGTCAACGCGACGAGAAAGTCTCTCGGCGGCAAAGGCGCCACCCGAGCGAGAAATTACTCATCGTTCTGATTGAGGTTAATTAATTAGATAATTAAGTCCGCTCCCGCCCGCAAGACCGGCGCGGCGCCGAGGGGACGGAACGTGGCAGGGTACACGACGGGGAACGCGAGCGAGGAACGTCTCGCTTCTTTCCCCCATAGGAAAAAGCGGTCGACGCCGATCCTCGTTATAAAAATGCTCCCTCGTTATTACCGGAACCGATCCTACGTTCGCTTCTCTTATCTCATTATCTCCAACCGTCTTTTTCCGAGCTCCACTCGTATTTCGAATCAAGTCGCCGATTCTTGTCTCGCGCGAAGAGAAAAATCTTCGCCATAGTGTCACGTTCAGTTGGATTCGATTTCTTATCATAGTCGGTTTAAGGTATTTGTGGCCCTCTTCATTCATAAGAATTCTTTTATAATAGTATAGATAATATTATAAATACCTATTTTCAATAGAAATTATTGAATAATAGATATTGAATAACAATAAATTAAATGCAAAATACATATATATTTTGCAATTTCTATTTAAGAATGTGGTTGTTCGTATGACTTTTGTAGTTTGAGTCGTTTTAATTCCGCTTAAAAGATACAAGCAAGTTCTGGATGTTGAAGAATAAACACATGAAGATAATTCACATTTTATTAAAGTTGTATCACTTACAACATTTTTTTTTTCTTGATTAGTGCACGCAAATTTATTGATTAAATCATTAACTTCTACATCTAGACAAGCTAATTTATATTCCTCATTGTACTTTCTTTTATTGAATATTGTCTATACACGATGTTTCATTGTACGAGGAATGCAAAATTAATTGTAATATTTTTAATTATTTATTTGTATTCGGTTATTTACTTTCATCAATAAATACAATTTTAAGTTAAGGGGCCCCCCTAAAAAGACGGGCTATAGCCCCCTTAGCCCCCCCCTTAAACCGATCCTGTTTCTTATTCGATATCGAAAAATTACAAAAAAAAAAAATGCGACGAAGAGATCATGGAAGGCAAAACTGAGATACGCGATCAAACACGAGATTTACATAAATGCGCCATTGCGCGGTCTATACGAAAATTCTATTAAAGAAACGTGATAAAAAATTTCACAGTAATCCCACGAGCGCTTTTTTAAAACTTAGCTCCGAGTCTTGCGCATCTATTCGCGCAATTTTCTCTTCTTTCGCTTACCGCGGTGAAACCCGCTGCGTAAGCCAGCTTACATTTCATCGTACACAGAACATCAGAGAGGAGGACTGGGGGGGGGGGGGGGGGGGGACGAATCTCTGAAAACCCCCACACGTTCGATAAATTTTCATGTCACCTTTATCTGACGGTATTTCACGAGCAACGCCATCCAGGGGTTGGCTCAGCCCGCGTATGAAAGAACTCTTTACACATGACACTTAACGAGAATCTCATAATCTTGCGGGGACGCAGCTCTCTCTCTTTCCCTTTCTCTCTTTCTCTCTCTCTCTCTCTCTCTCTCTCTTTCTCTTTCTCTCTCCCTTCCTCGTTTCTGACACCCTGGAAATCCCTTTGAAGATCTACCCATTGATGCTCGCGGTTTAATATTCCGTCACGGATATTAATGCTCTCCTAGCAACGACTCCTCGTAAATCAGCAAAGCCCCCATACTGATGCACTTTTCGCTACCGTTTTCCAGCATCCTCCCACCCAGCCTCGCGCTGCGGTTTCAGCTCCGCTTTCACCGGTACCACGGTGTCCCCCTCGCCGCGTCCGTGAGATCCGCGCGAGGACAGTCGCGCTGATTGAGGATAATGCGAGATACCAATTACTCGTTCGAGTGAAGAATTCATTAGTGAAAAAGAGAAACGACGACAGAGTCTCTTGAGCTCTGTGGCCTTTTACGGCGAAATGCATTTTCCGTCACCGAGCACTTACGTCATTGTGCTTTAATGTCATTCTATACGTGTGCGAGATAACGCAGTGTGCGAAGTATTTTGATTCTAGCAAACTCGTAAAGTAAAAAGATAAAGAAGTTGCTCTATGTAGGAATTAGAGCTAAATTTAATTAAATTTTATATTACTATTATACAATATTAAGAAATCAGAACACTATTCGAAGAGAAGAAAAAAGAAATGTATTTTAATATACACGTCATTAATAATAATTCTCTACAAATCAGTAATAAAAGTATGCAATTATAGTTTTAAATTCGCTAATTAAATAAATGTGATCCTATTTTGAAAAAAAAAAAAAAAAAACAGCAAAATAATAAAGCAGACTTTTTAAATATGCGATATTTTTATGTAGAGTTAGTTTTTTAATTAATAGCTCCGTTTTAACAGACATAGTGGCTCCATGAATGCTCAGTTAATTCTTTAATATGATCGATTCTTGCCTTCAGCTTTTCGCTGAATTTAATAACGAGTGTAGAAACCAACCGTATTAAATACTCGCTGAGTGCTCGCTGAGCGGCTTTATCTTCTCAATGCAGCTATTATTTCCAAATCTCTCAACAAATTACTAAGTCCCTTTGTTATTCATTTTTAAACCCTCCATTTTCAGACTTTAGAGTCTTTTTTATATCCATCTTCTAAAGTATATTACCGCTCGAATTTATCACGGTTCGCGCACCGAAAGATATTCCATCTCGGCTTCCTTCGATTTTGCGCATTTCACGACGAGAGAAGGATGTTCCCTCCCGAGTCTTGTTGTCCCACCGAGCGTGAAATAAGTGTACATACGAAGTCCTCCCGTGTCGGTACGAAGGGGCGCGAGGCTTTCTACGACGATCGCGACGATAAAGCGAATTTGCACGAGGGTAAGAGAAACCAAGGGAAGTATCTTGCGCTCACGGAAACACGATATTCCGCGTGTTCTTTCCTTCAGTGGAACGAGGGATTTAAAACAAGAGAATCCCTTATGCACAAACCGTTATAAAACCATAAAGATGTAATCGTAGATCGGGATAACGCGGTCGTGTGCTACCCTTAGAGAATCATTGCGTGCAGGACTCGCTGAGCAAACGTGGTGAGAAAATGAAATTGTAAGACAGAATGCGCAAGATAAATAAATCGAGCGTCTTGTTTATATTACGCGTTGGTTGCAAGAAAGCAGTCAAATCCTTTTCTAATATCGTTTACTTATTTTAGTTTATATGAATCACGATATTCTAGCATCGCGTTTCAAATAAATCATTAGCGTAATCTCGAACATAATTGTGTATTTAAAATTAAAATTATGTTAAAAGCAAACAAAGTGAACAGGGACAATGTAAGAGTCGAGATATAAACAATATAGAGTCAATTGTAAAATATAAAATAAAAAAAATATATTTAACAAAATTTAAAAAGATCTTAAAATTATATTATTAAAATAAAGTAGACTTAATTAAATTTTTTTTTCAATAATAAATAACGGTATATAATTTAATAGGTACAATTAATATATTGTTTGTCGATATAAATGGCTAAACAATGCTAAATGAGATGAAAGCATAATTCCATCATGTTTATTCAATCGTTAATAATTGGAATTCTGGAAACCAAAAGAAAGCGCAAAATGATTTAAGCCTCGCATCGTGCCACCGTTCTGAATCATCTCCGAAATCGAATCTAAAAGTGATTTCACAATGGCACTTGCTCACTGGGCTGTCATCCCGCACCATGTCGCCGCACCTACTGTGGATCCACTGTGCGTTACAGCACGCTGCGCTTATGGTACCCCCGATTGTCCCGCACGCAAGTGTCACGGGTATACTGTCAGTCAAAGATCAGCGAACCGTAAGGAAAAGTATTGTACGAAAAGTATAACAGAAATAGAATCTCGGGGGTGTTGTCGAATTCCGGCTCGCGAGCGGAGAGGGTGGATCGGCTGTCGTCCATGTGTATACGTTGTGTACACGCGCACGTATGGGGTGGCTCTGATTGGACGTCACTTGAGAACATGTCAAATCGAAGAATATGCTATGACTTGAAATTAATTTGAGTGGTTTCCGCAAGACCATCAGCCAAAGGACCGCACGCGTGCGTTCCTGATTAATTGTTTTCGTCCGGTAGCGAACTATGAAACCTTTGTGAAGAATTGGACCATTCCTAATAGTGTTTGAAGGATATGGATCTCAGCTTTAACCAAGGGATAATTTTGAATAAAGAAAATAATTTACTAATTTGAGTTTAAACCTTAATAGATTTTATTGCACCGCTCTATTTCGCATTTACAATTCGATAAAAAATGCTTAGATAATATTCAGTCTCAATAACAAAGAAGACACACATGTAAAGAGTTCCATGATGTAACGGGCAGCACTCTGGACTTTGAATCCAGCGATCCGAGTTCAAGTCTCGGCGGAACCTTCATTTTTGCCTAAAATTATTATTACATTAATGCCAACAATTTTACGATTTAACAATATACAAATGAGCAATAAACAGAGGTTCCGTGGTGTAATGGTCAGCACTCTGGACTTTGAATCCAGCGATCCGAGTTCAAGTCTCGGCGGAACCTTCATTTTTGCCTAAAATTATTATTACATTAATGCCAACAATTTTACGATTTAACAATATACAAAAGAGCAATAAACAGAGGTTCCGTGGTGTAATGGTCAGCACTCTGGACTTTGAATCCAGCGATCCGAGTTCAAGTCTCGGCGGAACCTTCATTTTTGCCTAAAATTATTATTACATGAATACCAACAATTTTACGATTTAACAATATACAAAAGAGCAATAAATAGAGGTTCCGTGGTGTAATGGTCAGCACTCTGGACTTTGAATCCAGCGATCCGAGTTCAAGTCTCGGCGGAACCTTCATTTTTGCCTAAAATTATTATTACATGAATACCAACAATTTTACGATTTAACAATATACTAAAGAGCAATAAATAGAGGTTCCGTGGTGTAATGGTCAGCACTCTGGACTTTGAATCCAGCGATCCGAGTTCAAGTCTCGGCGGAACCTTCATTTTTGCCTAAAATTATTATCACATGAATACCAACAATTTTACGATTTAACAATATACAAAAGAGCAATAAATAGAGGTTCCGTGGTGTAATGGTCAGCACTCTGGACTTTGAATCCAGCGATCCGAGTTCAAGTCTCGGCGGAACCTTCATTTTTGCTTAAAATTATTATCACATGAATACCAACAATTTTACGATTTAACAATATACAAATGAGCAATAAACAGAGGTTCCGTGGTGTAATGGTCAGCACTCTGGACTTTGAATCCAGCGATCCGAGTTCAAGTCTCGGCGGAACCTTCATTTTTGCCTAAAATTATTATTACATTAATGCCAACAATTTTACGATTTAACAATATACAAAAGAGCAATAAACAGAGGTTCCGTGGTGTAATGGTCAGCACTCTGGACTTTGAATCCAGCGATCCGAGTTCAAGTCTCGGCGGAACCTTCATTTTTGCCTAAAATTATTATTACATGAATACCAACAATTTTACGATTTAACAATATACTAAAGAGCAATAAATAGAGGTTCCGTGGTGTAATGGTCAGCACTCTGGACTTTGAATCCAGCGATCCGAGTTCAAGTCTCGGCGGAACCTTCATTTTTGCCTAAAATTATTATTACATGAATACCAACAATTTTACGATTTAACAATATACAAAAGAGCAATAAACAGAGGTTCCGTGGTGTAATGGTCAGCACTCTGGACTTTGAATCCAGCGATCCGAGTTCAAGTCTCGGCGGAACCTTCATTTTTGTCTAAAATTATTATTACATGAATACCAACAATTTTACGATTTAACAATATACAAAAGAGCAATAAACAGAGGTTCCGTGGTGTAATGGTCAGCACTCTGGACTTTGAATCCAGCGATCCAAGTTTAAATCTCGGCGAAACTTTCATTTTTGCAAGAAATTTTTATTATCAAAAATGTTAATTATGTAATAATTAAAATATTAGTTGTACAAATTAGTTCGGTCCGTTTTTTTGTATTCAAAAATGCATTTATTTCAAAACAAAATGAATGAACAGATTAATTAAAGTATTGCCCATCGCTGGCTACAGTAGTAGCCAGGGAAAAAGTATTTTCCCATCTCTCAGGCAATTTTCAAATTCCATCTCGAAAAAGTGACTCGTCTTTGGAGGCGATCATCTTTTGGAAAACGGACCGAACTAATTTGTACTCATAATAATAAAGGGCAAAGAGCCAAGTAATATACCTAAACTAAAACATTAATATTAAAACATGTAGCTACAAATTAACAGACGTTTCGACTCCGATCGGATCATTTTCAATATTACAATTTTCAAAATTACAATTTAATACAAATATATTATTAACACAAAATTCGTTATCCTATAAAATTTGACAGTAGATCAGTTCATATTCTTCGTGCTTTGAGTCAATAAGATGAAAATTCGAATGTCAGATAGTATAAAATATGGTATTCTAAAAAAATTATTCATGAGCATATTTAAAAATAATTAGTCGTGAGAAAGATGAAATAAAAAAAAAAAAGAAAAAAATTAATATTATAAACGTACGTATATAGTATATAAAGCGAAATTACAGAACTATCACTAACGATCTCGACAAAGCCAGATAACGCAAAGTCAAGAAGGAAAACATGTTGTGATTTGTTGAAAACATGTTGGTTACAGAGGATATAGGAAAGGAGGAAAAAATAAATATTATGAAGGGGAAAGAGAATGTATCATATTTGGATACATCTTTGGCAATGAATCCGTGTCATTCGTTGATTTCATGTTTCTGTTTCTTTATATGCACCATTTCAGGAATCAATCCTTATTAATTATGTATCAGTTTTACATAAAAAAAATTAACAACAAACGTGGAGGTTCCATGGTGTAATGGTCAGCACTCTGGACTCTGAATCCAGCGATCCGAGTTCAAATCTCGGTGGGACCTTAAAATTTTGCATAAACTAAATTATTGAAATTTTTATTAAAATTTCAAATAATAGCAATTCAACATTGGAGCAATAATAAAAGCTCGTATAATAAAAGGTTCCATGGTGTAATGGTTAGCACTCTGGACTCTGAATCCAGCGATCCGAGTTCAAATCTCGGTGGAACCTATATTTTTGCAATAAGTATATATTTTTATGTTGGTTGAAAGTGCATTCGAAAAGATTTTCTCAAATATTTCAATGTAAGTCTTTTAAGCAAGTTAATATTTATTTTAGGTGAAAAAATTATTTTTACTTTATTTTCTAAAAGGTTTAAAATTAGACGAGCAAAAATATTAGTTATATTCATATTTAAATAATAGCTTAATTTTATTCAAAATGATGTTAATACAATCTCACATATATATAGTTCCACATACTAGTAGAGTTTACATATTAATATTTTCTTTATTTATTATATTTATATTAACATTTAAAAATTTAAAAAACAATACAATTCAGGTTAACATAATGAAACAACTAAAAAAAAATTTGGAACAAAAAAATTCCTTCGAGCCGGATTCGAACCAGCGACCTATGGATTTCTACCCAACAACTACAGTCCACCGCTCTACCAACTGAGCTATCGAAGGCTTGGGGACGAACGTGTTAAAATCGATACTTTACCTGTTACTGTACTTACTTTACATATTGCAGGAACTCTATAAGAGCTCGCAAACATACGCGTTACTATTTATTTAAATACAAAAAATAATTATAATTAAATAATTGTTTTAATTATGTCTTTTTTTTATATTATATAATAACATTAGTAACTAAGAATTCTATTTATTCTTACTTCCGCGAAGCAATTCAAATAACAGAAATAAAACTTCTGTACGAGCGATATAATTTAACGTTTATTATCTCTTATTCATTTGCTATCAAATACGTACAAAGATATAGAGAGAAAAAGAGGAGAAAGATAGTAACTCAGTAAAAAAAAAATGTAAACATCGAAAATATTTCGAACAAGGTTTCTAAACTCATGTAAATAAATAACAAAATAAAAAGTTCGATAGTTGTGGCAAAAGTGAGACAATTAAATTTTGGTATCTGTTTTTCTAAACAATACTTTGAACAGAGCACGTGCTTACGTATTCCTTCCTTCTCGTTTGGGAAACACTATATCCTCCGGAGGATCCTATATATCTCATCATGCACGCCAATCACCATCAAAGCGTCGTAGACGCCCGTGCTTCATGGCTCGATACAGTTTACATAAAACTATAAAATTATGACCGTAGACGAAGGAGACGTCCCCAGGAGGAGAACGAAGACCCCGCGGGTGAGGGGGTGGGGCCCCATCGTAAAACCGATGGGGTATTTTTACATGAAGTCATTAAACTCGGTTTACGGCGAAACAAAGTGCCTCACCACCCGCGTCCTCCCACCGCGTCGCTTAATTACTCCTCATCGCCGAATTAAGGTTCTAGATCGCACTCTGGTTTAATGAGAGACGAATGTTTAATGAGGGATTCTCTCGTGGAGGAGAAACGTGTTCCCGGTTCACGGAGATGTGTTTTCACGACGTCGGGAGAAAATTTCAAGTTGATTCTCCCTTGTATATAGAAGTCGCCAAGAATTATGTAAGCCGTGTTGTGCGCAGCTTTTGCAAGAACAGCAGATTTCTCTGCATGTTTACCCGATTTTGCTTTACCCAATGAACGTCGATTTAAGACTCGACCTCATTATTGAGCAATATTGGTCGAAAGTTCGCGCGAGAGTAACGATATTGCGGATCCCGGGAGCGTGATTTTTCATCGGCGGGAGGTCTCTCGAGTGTTCTTATTCCAAATGCAAAATTCTAGAATATCGAATGAGTGCACTTCGGGTATATTCGGACCCGAGCGAATGCAATATTCCGGCAAATACTTGCGCAAACACTGACCAAATTTAGATCTCGTAAATTCTGAAAATAGCCCACGAATCGTTTAAAGAAAAGTTCGATTATTTAAGGGAACACGGACGGAAAAACGTTCTACCTTTTATACACGCACGTATCTCCGTTTTCGTCGTGGACAACTTTATCGCCGTGCAATATCCCGTACTTTAAAGTCCATCTTTAAACAATGATAGGAAAACGAGCGGGAGATGGACCGGCTAAAAGCGCCGTCCAGGATGCGATCGTATAAGCCGCGTCTTTAAAGCGTCGCCTAGACAAACAATTTTTAGGGGCAGTTAAGTCGCGACATTGTACACGCATTTCTCGGTGGATCATTCGATACAAAGAAGCACGCCATTTCCGGTATTTCCGTCTTCGAGAGATTCCTTTTATATACCGAAGCGGGTCGTTTTTATACGGACGCGCATTTCGAGCGTGTATAAAAAGAATATTTTTCCTCTTATTTAAACATCGATCTCCCTGTTCCTCTCGCTCGAGGCCTAATAACGTTTTTTACGACACAAAATATTTCGAGGGTGTGTCGCGGAGATCGCGAAGGGGGTTGGGCTGCGTTCCGCGGTGACTATAATAAAACACCTTGTATAATTGACGCGTCGCGCGTAAATCTTAGATATCGAGGTTTTACGAGGAAATTGGCTCGAGAGGCAGGCTATACCCTGTTGGATTTCAAGTTCCTCGACGAGATTATGCGAGATAAGATCCATTGCCATTGCAACGTTTTGTGCAAATGGATGTGCTTTATTGATTTTTATTTCCTACTAGCATTTCTACTGTGTATTTGTGTTACAGATTTTCTCGCACTCTTAAGGATTTCAATCCTCTCGAGATTTTACTATATAAAGAGCGCTCTGGAGTTCCAGGGCGTTTAACGGAATCGCCTCGAGACAACGCGCAAGAAGTTGAATACGCGTTTCGTGTATAAACGGACGTATAAACGGCGAAATTATTTTATACCCCCCCCCCCTCCCCCCCGGATTTAAGGAGTTACGCCGCGGCCATAAGCTATAAAGATTCCCGTCATAACTCGAACGGTATCACATTTTATTTAATTGCCCGCGGCTCAACTCGCCCACGGGGCTCTTCCCCGGCTCGCGTGCATAATATTATTTATTGCCAAAGAAGCTGTTAAAGTTTAACGTCGCGGAGGCGCTCACTCTCAAAATTAAACGCGATAAAATGTTTGTTATCCAATCGGCTCGCTGCTTAATGTGTTTCTGCCGCATCGCGTGCGCCGTCCTTCCTTGCTTGAATTTGTAGAGAGAAAGACTGGTAAATCCATTGCTAGGAGACGTATTATCTTGCGGATAAGAACGTAGGGAGTCGGATATAGCTTTACAGCCATTTAGTTGCGAAGACAGTTATAAGAGCTCTTCGAAGTACGTAGACATACATTACAGTTCAAATAATGGAATGTTCGAGATCGTTTGCATTAGCATATCGCAGTGTGTTACGATGAAATTTGAGACTATGAATAACAGAAGATGCGAGAGGTATACAGAGAATAAATTTCGCCAAGAGCAGCGGAAGCTCTTAATGTAATCAAATTTGAACACGTTCCAAGCTCGATTGCCGCTTTTGCGGTTCATGACACGTCATATCGGATGGTGTAACAATTAAGTTCGATTATAATGTTGAAAATATCCTCTTGTGGTAATCATATAATATTCGCTATATATTAGTTCAATCTTCTCATTCACGGATACCGAATATAAACGATATCCGATAGCTGTTTAATGTCGCGCTTTGTCCTCCTATCTCGTCTTTTCCTCAGAACGATGGAAATCATACGACATTATCTCATGGATAAAAACGCAGAAAGTTGAAACTTTACAACCCTTCAGCTGTAAAAACAGTTATAAGTACAAAATAAGTTTTATGAAGAATATACCATTAGATATCAAAAGAGCAATGGTAACTTAATTCCTTAAGTTATACAACATTTTGTTATTTGTAATTTCACCTGTATCAAAATGTAAATCAAATCTTTTCTATGATTTCAAATAAACAAGTTTCAAAGTAAACAACGTCCATATTAAAGTATGTATTGATTTAGGAAATAATAAATTTGAGTGAAATATTTAACACATTTTCTTCAGTTAAACCGTTTAACTCTATTGTTTTAATTAAATAGGGTAAACCCGGTATATACGCCGCACCTATCGAAAACTTAATTTATCAATTATTATTTACTACGTTTAAAGCAAATTAATTATACCAATAAAAATTTTGTATCATCTACTATTATAAAAAAAATATTAGAAATCCAAAATAATTTATTTTCCATATTAAAAAATAACTTTTTCAAACCCCTGCATTTTTGCCATTTATCTCATAAGGGAGGGGGGGAGGGGGAATATAGCCACTCATATATAATTCATAAGAAAATCACAAATAATCTATAAATAAGATGTAAAATGACGACGTAACTTGCATTTGTTTATTAATATATGACAATTTTTATTGTTCAGAATGAAAATTGGAATACAAATAGGACTTGATAAAATTTTTTTAAATAGCTTCAAATCTTTGAAAATAATCTTTAAACGTTTAAGGTTTATCAACATTTATGCATTAATGCAAAATATAATTGTTAGAATTAACAAAAACTTCTTAAATAGAGCGTCTGTGCTGCGGCACAGCATCCCGCTCGCTAAAAATGCCGTATATCCCAAATAGATGGGATATATATGACAACTAATTAAACGAACAATACAGGAGCAAAGCTCTTGTATTTTGCTATACAACATGCTTTACTATTCCTCTACACATATGTATTGCAAAATAACCACTACGTCTTTTACACGCTCTACAATAATCATTTTATGTGAATTATGATGGCACTACTTATTACAGTAAAAAATCGATTTAACACGCAATAATTTCATTAATATTGACAGTAAAAAACTGAAATCATAACATAATATTAATATACCATAAAGGCATGTAACAAAATAATTGATGGAAAATTATCCCCACTCCTTCTATTTCTTCTGACTTCTGCGGCGTATTTCCTGACGCGGCGTATATACCGGGTTTATCCTATATTGAATAGATGCTCCTAGCAGATGGCGACCTATAGAAATGATTAAAAATAATTCAAATTGAATATAATCTCTCGACATTATGAATTTAAATAATTTAACAATTAATGTGTTTGATTTTTACTTTTATGGTTCATGACACGTCGTGACATCGCGATGATGTCATAATAGTTGAGAGATCCTAGTTAACATTCCATAATAATCGTATAATATATATAGTGCCATTTTATTACCAAATCCCACTGTTAGTTCAATCTCTCTTTCAAGAATTCTACGGTAGCTGCAGATAGCTATTTAACGTCACTCTCTGTCTTTCTATTCTTCCTCGGGACGAAGGAAACCTATATATATACGACAATCCGTACATTATCTCGCAGATAAAGCAGACTTTAGAGCCACCAAGTTCCGAGGACGATTATACGAAATCTTTCCAAAGTATATGTATACCGGAGTACGACATATTCGCCAAGTAAGCTCGACATTGTCGATCAGTTAAGCTCCACTGGGAGAGTCTGAAGCGCGATAAATCCGACATCGCAGAAGGATGCATAAATCTCCTTTAATTTACTGCCGCGTAACTTTTATTCCCGCGTACTACCTACTACGTAACTACGTTACGCTAGTTGGCAGTATCGAGATATTTACAACTTTTAAACCACCTATATCGCCGCGATAAGTAGCCACTACTTCCACCTCGGATTATTAATTTAGACTCGAAATAAGCATGCTTTCTATCGTACGAGGGTAATTCAAAGTTTCATTCGTCAAGACGGTAACGATTGAAAAAATTGAAGTGTACTCTTCGATATTCTCAAATTAATGCAAAAATATCCAAAATTATCCTATATAAATTGCGACAAGTAGCTCTTTTAAATTTTCGAAAAACCGACCAACGGACACTTTTCGCCGAGGAACTATCGACTCGACTTCGTGATAAAATCTCTTCGAAAATGCATTTTCGGGACATCAGGATAAAAGCTCGTGTGATTCTCGATTACACGTTCCATCATTACGGGGAGTATTTTATCGCCTGTCTGAGTTACGGGGTTCCGCTCGTTAACCGGAAAGTTCCCGGGGATCGTCGCGCTCAAATTTAAATTGGGAAAGTATTTTACGAGCGCGCGGGAGTTTCACGGTAGCGTTGTCACATCTTGATGAACTTCCGGTAACGATCGTAGGAAAATGTCACCGTCGTCTGACGTCGCCTACGCTGAATCCGCTATACGACCGCGCCGCGGGAATCTGGTCCACGAAACGAGGATCCACCGAGATTAATGAACGCCGATTACTTATTCGTGTCGTTTACTCCTGATTAAGAGAGCCGCCATGATTATCATATTATTACAACAGGTTAGCCTATGGAAATATGGTCAATCTATTCAACACCTTTGAAAACAATAGACATATAGAGAGGAAAACAGCAGAGAGACCTTTAAAGGTTACCATCGATATTTTGATTATGAGTTATAATAGACAAATTTAAATCTGTGTGGAAAATAAGTAAAATATAATTCGACTTCTGTGATGGTAAACCAAACTCACTGGTTCTATGACTAACTAACGATCGCGTCTATCTCAATTAATCAACGCGTGAAGCAAGCAGCATTTAGTAGCAAAAACGTTTGTACAACCGGGCGATGACGGGCGAGCACGTGAGACGGCATAAACGGACACCATTAGACCTATCTCCATGTGTTTACGAAACAGGCGGAAAAAAGTACCTGACGGGAGAGAAAAAAATGTATCGTATTCGCATTTAAAATGGACACCCCCCCCTTCGCTTATCCTCACAGTCGAAATTCGCGCACGCTTCACATCGCCCCTTTTGCCGCTAATGCCGAACGTCCTGTATATTTTCCGTATACGCTTAATTATTATAAAATAAAAGTAGCTTTGTGGTTCTAAGAATATATAATTATAAGACGATGAGATGCAAATTATATCTTATCGTTTTATAAATATGTATTATTTATGCATTAATAACCGCAAAAATCCAAAATTTTAATGAGAATTATGTATTTTCTTTATGATAAAGAATCAAAAAGATCTTAGGGTAAACCCGGTATATACGCCGCAGAAGTCAGAAAAAATAAAAGGAGTGGGGATAATTTTCCATCAATTACTTTGTTACACGCCTTTATGGTATATTAGTATTATGTTATGATTTCAGTTTTTTACTGTTAATATTAATGAAATTATTGCGAGTTAAATCGGATTTTTTACTGTAATACTCGTAAGTAGTGCCATCATAATTTATAATCTACGTAAAATGATTACTGTAGAGCGTGTAAAAGACTTAGTGGTTATTTTGCAATACAAATGTGTAGAGGAATAGTAAAGCATGTTGTATAGCAAAATACAAGTGCTTTGCTCCTGTATTGTTTGTTTAATTAGCTGTCATATATATCCCATCTATTTGGGATATACGGCATTTTTAGCGAGCGAGATGCTGTGCCGCAGCACAGACGCTCTATTTAAGAAGTTTTTGTTAATTCTAACGATTATATTTTGCATTAATGCATAAATGTTGATAAATCTTAAACGTTTAAAGATTATTTTCAAAGATTTGAAGCTATTTAAAAAAATTTTATCGAGTCCTATTTGTATTCCAATTTTCATTCTGAACAATAAAAATTGTCATATATTAATAAACAATGCAAGTTACGTCGTCATTTTACATCTTATTTATAGATTATTTGTGATTTTCTTATGAATCATATATGAGTGGCCATATTATCCCCCCTATGGGATAAATGGCAAAAATGCAGGGGTTTGAAAAAGTTACTTTTTAACATGGAAAATAAATTATTTTGGATTTCTAATATTTTTTTACGGTAGTAGATGATACAAAGTTTTTATTGGAATAATTAATTTGCCTTAAACATAATAAATAATAATTGCTAAATTAAGTTTTTGATAGGTGCGGCGCATATACCGGGTTTATCCTATAGCTGAGAGACTTCCAATCACAAGCTCTTTCAATATCTATTATAGATACATTATTATTCTTACATTAGCATACCAGGTCAAATATTTATTTAAAACGAGCTAATAATTAGTATTAAATAATTGTAAAGATTTAAAATTACAATTATTTAATACGAATTAT
This sequence comes from Cyphomyrmex costatus, assembly GCF_001594065.2. Classification (NCBI taxonomy): domain Eukaryota; kingdom Metazoa; phylum Arthropoda; class Insecta; order Hymenoptera; family Formicidae; genus Cyphomyrmex; species Cyphomyrmex costatus. The sequence goes on from NW_017280155.1 coordinate 804,794, forward strand.
TAGCTCGTTTTAAATAAATATTTGACCTGGTATGCTAATGTAAGAATTTATTTTATTATCATACGAGCGAAAGTTTAACTAATGAATTATTTAGAATTGTTCATTTTAATTATTATTACATTATTATTGTATTTTTTTAATTTTTTATGCAGAGAAAGAGAGAAGAGAAAAATTGCTATTTATTTAGCCCTCCAGGATGAATCCTCTAAAGAGCGCTGGGATAAAAGATAGAAGAAAAATTACAACAAATTTACAAAATAATTATACATCAAATATGAAATCTAGAAAGTAACAATGTGTTAAAATCAATTATCCGTAAAATATGAAATCAAGAGAGATCCTAGAATATCCTGTATGTGTACAAAGCAGCCACCTGCGGAGCGAATGCGGACACACACGCGTGTACATCCGCCCACCTGACAATACGCTGTCTCGGCGGAGGATCGTAAAGCCGCTCTTTATGTACGCTGTGAAATGGTCAGTAGATAAAACGCGCCGCGGACACTTGCCCGACGTAGATTACGATAACCCGGCGCACGGACGTATCTCTGCCGCGTCCGACGTGAACGGTTCGTCTGCGTGAAATTGTCTCGTGGAGGAATTTTTTTTTTCCTTACGGAATGACTCAACGAATTCTTCGCGAAAGGTCCGATCGACCACGTCGCTAAACTTAAACGGCGAATTTGCATAGCGAGAGTTTACATGCGGTGGCATGCGACATTTTTAGAGGCTCCGTTCTGCTATCGATACGACCGCGACGTAAATCCGGATTTATCGAAATCCACCCTACTACATCGTGTCCATAACCGGGCGAATGGCATCAGCCGGCGCGGATCATATTTCTCTGAACAACACCGACGCGAGGCGCTCTTCCTCGTTCTTTTTTTTTTGCCGATCGCCGTGCTATTATTACGTCGCGCCGTAACTTCGATATACCGACGTGAAAAAAACGGACGAGCTCTCGAGCTCGAAACGATAGGTAATAAAAGTCACTCGGGTGCGTTCGGCGGTGATTCGGGAGAGATAAGAGGTCTGATGGACAGCGCGAAATCGAGCGAGGCGCGACAACACGATAATGCAAACGTTCCAGCGACTATCGTCCGACGATTATGTGTAGACGATAAACGAACCCGACACTATATGGGGATCCAGCAGCGCGATTGCGTAATCGCTGATTATCGACTTCGGTCGAAACGATCGGAGCAGAGCGCTCTCACAATCGGCACGTGGACACGAGCTTATCGGTCGTATTGGTTGCGTGTATAGCAAAATATCTTTAATACTTCGATAACATACAGACATAGCCGATTTACATCAATTGTAAAATGCACAAGTTTATATACGTACACACAATTAATTGTATTATATATATTTAAATACGTACAATACAATAAATTATAAGTGGAAAAACAAAAGAAAATCTACAAAATGCAAAATTAAACGAAATAATGAACTGTACGGAAGATGGTGATTAAAAAAAAAAAAATCCGTCTTAGGTCCCACCGAGATTTGAACTCGGATCGCTGGATTCAAAGTCCAGAGTGCTAACCATTACACCATGGGACCTTCGCGGAGTGATTGGCTTTATTGAATGTACAGGTCAACAACCTAAAATTAAAAATCTGATTTCGTGAATAATTTTAAAAATGAAAAAGATAAAAAAAACAAAACTTTATAGTATATTTTATAGTCATTGTACTTTTAGCTGAGTTAAATATATACATCTTATTTACAGCTGCTGAGTATCACGTCAGTGTTGCGCCTTCCTAAAATACCGCTCGTTCACAAATAAATTTCAATCCTTGTCATGTTACATGTCCACCGCCGTAAAAGTGGTTATTTACAAACCCCTCGCTATACAACGCACTCATCTACCCTACCCTTACCCTTCCTTCGTACCGCGAAGGAAAGGAAAAAAAAAATTCTCTCGAGTGTGTTTCGCGAGTGTCGTCCCAAATCGGAAGAGCGTGGCAAACAATGTATAAATTCGAGCACCCCACCGAAGTGAGAGACGGGAAAGGGAAAAGGGTAGAGGGTGGAAACATAGATTTCGAAAGCATCGACAAGCGGGAGCTGGTGGAGGTCCGACCCCTTCTCACCCCGTGTCAACCCCTAATTGAACGGAAGCCGGCAATAAATATTACGTTTCTTTCGTGGGGCCGATTTTATAATGGCGCGCAGCGCCGTGGCACCGACGGAAGCGGATGTGCAATCAATGTGACATACGCTCCGGGAATTTATACCCCGTGTCGTGCTCTACGTGCGATTAACTTGCAATTGGATCGAGGATTGAGGGAAGACGACGTCGATATCGCGAGCTCGCGAATCTTGCTGAAACAGAAAATAAGATCTTTTTTCAAAAAACTTTCTTCGTGAAATCTGTTTGCAACATACGTAAAAGTACTCTACTTAGTGCAGGGATAATGCTTAGAAAATAATATCGATTATCAATAGCAAGCAATAAATCATTTGTGTGCCAAGCTACAAAAGCATTTCCTTTGCTCTAGATTTTAAAAAATTTATTAATTATTTTATTAATATTTGTACAATAATTTAATGGTGAATTTACAAAATGAAAAATGTGTTAATTGCCGCACATATCAGTATAAAGCATCTTAAAAGTGATCGTCAAAAGAGTCTGTAAACTGTGTCGAATTTTTTCTATCAGAGCACAGATGCTTTGCTAAAATTAAGAAATGCACAATATTCCTATTATGTCTACATGGATATTATGCACAGAGTTGGGTAAGTTGATATTTTTTTTTTAACTGAATAAAGTTAAAGTTAATGGCTTTACAAAATTAATAAAGTTAAGTTAAAAGTTGAAGGAATAACAAATTAACTTAACGTAAGTTAAGTCAATATTGAATTAACTCAAGTTGAAAAAAAAGTTAATTTCGAAAAAAATTATTTTTTAAATCAAAATGTCCTAATTTTTCTTAAAATGAGATTAAATAACTACAATATAGATTATTAGGTTTACTTTTTAATAAGTCTTAAGCTCCATAAGAAATCGATCAATTAAATTCGAATACGAGAAGAATATTTGACTGTAATTAGTCAATTTCTTATGACTTAAGACTTAAAACACTTATTGTAGATCCGGACTAAGGTTTATGACATAAGGCATAACCGCATAAGCCAATTAGAGGGCCGTATTAGCATCTTAAGACATTCCTTGAGATTTAGACTATATGTTCGGACTATGGTATTCCGGCCTTAGTCTTATTATCTCTTATTATTTTTCCAAGATATTTAAAAGAGATAAAAAAATCTTTTAACTTAAAAAAAAAATTAAAAAGTTAACATTTAAAAGTAACTTAGTTAAGTTACAATTTAACGCATTTAAAATTAACTAAGTTAAAAGTTATTAACTTTTTAACTCTTTTTTAACTTTTAACGTTTTAACTGGTTACTATCCAACCCTGGAATCTTGAATTTCTTTAATACAATTCTCTAGAGAATTTACTATTCAATACAATTAACTATACAGCTTACAAAATATTACGCTTTAATTTTTCTCGTACTACCAGCAGCACGAGATCCGTGAAAATCTATCCGCGTGCTCACTTGTGGCGCAAGGAGAAACGCATAATTCACATTCATCCCGATATCCGTCCTATTAGCTCGAGCCGAAAATCCATCATGTGCCCGGCAAACGTATTTATCGGAGAAACGCAGGTGGCACGATCGTTGGGGTACGTCTGTCATCTCGCGACGCGCGCGGCATAGTCATCCCTATATCGGCTGACACTCTCTCCTCTTCTCCCTTAGTCCCTTCGCGATGCTCGCAGAGCCTCGGCGCTGATGTCGCAGACTGCGACTTCCGGTTCCTTCTTGATAATTAGAAGCGACCCCGGCTCGTAATAACAATAACGGCGCGTGCTACGAGGTAGTGGTGCCCCCGGGGCACCTCGTTTGACATCAAAGCAACCTCCCTCCCCCTCTCCCCCTTCCCCCT
>NW_017280155.1:808816-833289 GCF_001594065.2 Cyphomyrmex costatus
CCCCCCCCCCCCCCCCGCGTCCCTCATCGACCGACTTTGGCGCTGGCTCGCTCGCCACCTTTCGATCATTTTGATCATCGCGGCGATACCGCGCGCCCCATCACGGTGCGACGGCGCACCCCTTTTTTCCGGCCTCCTCTCGTATACCGCGCGACGCTCCTCTGCCTTTGTGCCGCCGTGTCGCTTTCGTAAATATTTGAACGCGGCTCGCCTCGTTAGCGAAATTTGCTGTTGCCTGGTTTGACGCATATGGAATGTGGATCAGCTATGTAAATAAAAATAATCACACACACACACACACACACACATTCTCTTTTGATTCTTTTATTATAATCACTGATCGCGAGTTGGTATACAGTATGCAGTCCGCAATTTCTTCTATCATTCGTATAGAATTTATAATGCTATAATATACCGCGTTATATTTCAATCAGTTTAATAGACGACAATTATGGTGATGATAAGAAGATCTATTTATGAGCTTTATATATTTAGTGGGCTATACGCGCAACGAATCCTGTGGACGTGCAGAACGAGGCATTATACGCAGCCGTGCAGTCGGCCTTATCTACTCCATAGGTGCAATTATCCCTACCAGTTTTATTGCGCGCTTAATTGAAACAAATCATTGTAGCAATCTAAGCTTGTCCCACATACATGATCCGCTCGGCTACTTAATATTATCTCGTAAACATCGCAGTGCTTCGGCACGCGGTGCCTCTCGACCGAGATAATTTGTCACTTAGTGCATAGTCATCTTATTTAACGTTATAACGAATTAATTAAGTCAGAATCTCGCTGCGCATCGCGTCACCCTTTAATATCCATATAACTCACAGCGAATCTCGATCAATATATTTAACGTCATCGTCACTCTGACTGTCTTCGTATTCATTCACGCGTAAAAATCGCAACCGCTTACGCGCCGTTAAATCCATTAACGGACCCTGTTAATAAACGGCATTAATTATGTATGCATCTGGATCGACGACAAGGAGGAGGACGAGATCGAGGCGCGACGACGACGATTCTATAATGACGACAAAGATGTCGACGAGTGCATTATGATGCACCCCTATGTCGCCACGTGACTGCTGCTCTCAACCCGCGCGGCGGGGCCCGAGAGCGGGATTTTAAAACGCGCGGGAAAAAGCGGGACGCGCGCGCGGATGACACGCCGTAAGGGCGGCACGAATTAACGCTGGAAAATAAAAGAGCGCGCCCGTCACGCCTGGTGGCAAAATGGCCTGTGACTAATGCGGCACCACTTCCTGCGCGCCGGCTCTTCGAGTCCTCGACTTGCCTGCGCGGCTCGAGCACGACTGCGATACGCTATGAAAATCATGTCACGGACATATTGCCGGACCGTTTCCGACCATGGCAGAGGAGCCCCCCGTATAACGCCATCGATATAATTAATTACAGGAAGTTACCCCGACGCGAGACTCGTACGCGGCGAACAGCGAAAATTGAATCGCCTGTTATCCTCGAACTAGTCTTGCTCCCATAGTCGATACGGTTGAATCGTCATAGGGGAGACTATATTAAAGTCGTTCGAAATTGAAGGTGGAAGTCATCAAGGTGCGTTATGTTACGGCCAATAACGCGCAACGGACGTAACGGATTTTACAAAATTATCCTTTTTTATAATTCGACACACCCTGTATTGCTTCCCTTAATTTAATAGTATCTGAATGGAAAGACATTGATAGTGTATTAAATAAAAAGGAAAGAAATATATATATTCGCATTCAAGATCGTTTTTTATCATCATTAGTTATGTGTATCCTATACGTTATATAATATATAGTTTTTTTCCTTATATATATAATTATTATTTTCCTTAATTTAATAATATTTGAATGCTGCGGAAAGGTATTGCTGATAACTCGTTAAATACAAAAGATGTTAGCATTCATTTCATCAAGGCCGTCGATACAAACTAAAATAAAGCAATGTTACGTAACAATTACATTGTTGAGTGCGAAATTGTAATAGTGAGGTTATGTTACTTTTAAACCTAATATCGAGTAGGCTATTTCTTCGTCTATAATCACATTCTTCTTTGATTTTTCAAGTTTATTCAATGACCATGACTTAGATTTTATTTAAAAAATTTACTATTTGCCACTCTACATATCGTTCTGCTTAATTTAATAGTATTGTAACGATGGGAGAGAGAAGTCGATAGCTTTTCAAAGGAAAAAGGAAGGCATTAGTATTCAAGGTCGTCTATTGTTACCTGCATCCTCTCCCCGATTTTTCAAGTTCACTCGCATGGTCATAATTTGCATTTTACGAAAAATATTGATCTATTTGATTATTTATCAGCCATCTTGATATGTTGCACAAAATCTAGATTGATGCTCCTATCATTCGGTGCACGTCTCGCACGACACCTCGCTTCGTTCGACATATGCCGCACTCGTTTTCCAGGGCCACGCGTACGCTCATTAACGTACGCTATTACGCCGTGGCATAATTTCACGACACCACGGGTGCGATCGTTTTCCGGAGATAGCAAGTCTTCCGGAAGAGAGCGCGCGGCCGCCAGCAGCGGCCTCTCTTGGATAGGTCAGTGCCGAGGGCCATTCATGTCGAGAACGCCACGGGTGGGAGAAATCGCGACGAACGAAGCTTTTTCGCATCGGAGTCTTGCATCCGAACGTCTTCCCCTTCCCTCTCTTCCCGCTGGCCGACTAGCTGCGAATCGTTGCACGGTGCGTTCACACGCATTCACGCGCCGACACGCACGGCGTTTCAATCATTTTTATCGGGCGAATCTGCATCTCGTCGCTCGCTCCTACAGCTAGGCCGTGACAAAAGTGGACGTAGCAGATGCCACGATGCGGGCATTATCTCGCCGATGGCATCTACGACGGTCACGCCCATTTCGGGATCATTATTCTAGTTGGCGGTTATCATTTCACTTTTCACCGAGTCTCCAGCCCCGGTAATGGATAAGAAAAAGCACCTCTCAGTCGAGAGAGACTGCTGGGTCTCTTGATCTCCGCGTCCTTTTCTATTCGCGTTAGTCACTCTTGCCTAGACACCCGCGGCGCAATTGTGTCAAGCCTAATGGTTTTCGCTCCTACAGAGAACCACCGAGGGGATGACGGATAGAAGAAAAATACGAGAAGCCAAAACTTTTGAGAACGTCGTTTTGATTTTTCCTTTTACGACCTGCTGCTTCTTGACAGAAGAAAGAATAGACCCTACGGTTACATCTTCGGTTTTCTGGTTTATTCGATTTAAATATTGTATTTCAGATGTATACACACACGGTGTTCTTGGAAGAAAAGATCAATATTCTAGAAGACGTTATTTAAGTTCACATGAATCACGTATACTTTTCGTGAAACAGTTTCCGAAATTAAATAAACAATCGCAAAAAGAGATGCTACATATTTTTTCAATTTATTACTCAACACATTTTTTTTTAAGAGTTTATAATAAATTTTCAAAAATTCCACTGATTTAACTGTCTCGAAAACTATTCGGAATAGATACGTTCATACGAACATTTTTATTCAAAATGACTGATACCATCCGAAATATTGACTTTTCCTTTTGGAACGTACCTCGTATGAGGCATCCCACCTACCTGCGTCAAAAAGAAATATAAGGATAAAGTACCTGAATTATGTGCTGCTACGTTTTAAAGCAGCCTGAGAATCTCGGTCTGCGAGTGACGCATCATTTTTAAGGCGATGCTGGAGAGACGGCCGAACTTAATCGATGTCGATAAAACAGATTTTTAATTCCAATTAAAATATTACATACATCAAGAAAATATTTACATACATTAAGTAAAGCATTACATTTCTTGTTCTGCTATATCCTATATAGTATATCGCTTGAATGTGAGGTTATGTATACTCAAATCGTATTTCTCGTGCCATTTCCTTTGTAAGCTTCAAAATCATAATTTGAAGGTCTCACGATAACCTTATAAATTAGTCAAATCCGAAAAAGTCTTTTTTTGTTTAGATATATGCTTGCATTCATTTATATATATGTGAAGAACCTACGTGGTAATTTTTGGAAGATTCTCATACCGGTTTGGACTTTCCCGGACTTGTTTGTGTTTTCCCTTTTATTCGGGAAAAGGATCTTTTATTCCGTATAAGGAAAACGAAATGGCACGAGAAATACGAAACGAGTGTTCCGTCGGTAACTCCAGCATCCCCTTAATGTTTTAAAAGTGTTTGATAATACTCGCCGAGCTTATCTCGTACGTTAATCTTACGACTAAATATTTACCAACTTCGCAAAATTGCTTTATTCCTCTGGCTACAAAAAAACGTTTCTATTATTTTAAAAAGAAGAGAGTATTAAGATTGAAAGTTAAAAAGGCATCACGAGTTGTTTCAGCGAAGCCATACGTTCGAAGCTGACAGATTGAACCGTCGAGTAAGCAACACGTCGAGTATCCCTGGAATTACATCGGCTCTGCAGATAGCGTGAATGGAACGCGATACTTCTCGCGACACACACACGTGTGTACCACGCGCGTGTTTATTTTTCGCGGGCGATGCTGTCGATAACAATTGTCGCGACGCGTGACAAATGGCAGTCCGACGGAATGGCCCACGGTGGATTCTTGTAATTTTAGATTACACTTCGTTGCCCAGGGGCTATGGTTAACGCATGGTCGGTCAACCCTCCCGGCCATCACGGAGTATCTTGTCCAGAAGGGTTAGATTAGATACGTCGTTCACTTCGGGCCATATATCTGTTCGACCCCGTCTTTCCATCGCTATGCCGCCATGTGTACACACACCTATTTGTCGACTGTATATGCGTCCGTGTGTGTCTGCGTGTGTATTTATTGACCATACGTGTCCGACGTGCGTGCGTGCGTGCGTGTGTTCGTGTGTTGTTGTGCGTGTAGACGAGCGTGAGTCGCGCGGTGAGTTACGGGGCTGCGGACAGAGTGATGCATTGCCGCAGAACCGAGAAGGACCAGATCCCACGGGAATCGAACGGGGAACCCTTGCACCTCACACCATTACACCCCATGACAGAAGGGGGGCGGGGGGGAGTTGAATTATTGGAATATCGACGCTACCGGGCATTAAATGCTTCAATTACGATTAATATCGAAATGCGTTAGAACAATGCGCACGGCCCGTCTCGAAAGGGATACCTTTTGGAACGGCGTATTCACGTCTGTCTCTTGGTACTCGCGCTATTGTTACGCGCTGAATAAATGCTTCGATCTACCCCCAGCGGCTACGTTAACGGAAATGAGCTTCTGCATCATTAATTCTATTCTTACATGTACGCGTCGACGCTGAATAAATATACATTTTTTTTTACTAATCTTTAAGAGGACAAAGAGACGAATGACACACATTTTTTTTATACAAGGACAAAATCGTTTTGCTGAAGTGTCTAATAAAAATTTAATTAGAATGATTTTGTTTAGACTACGAAAATAATTGCGTAGACTCAAACTGATGATTGTTAAAATATTAAACCATCAACTAAGCATTTCACGTAACTATTCTGAAGATCTATAACAAAACTATTTTCAGATCTCTGTATCTAGTTAATTTGTTAGATATTTTGACAAAAATGGTTCTTTCCGTAATATATAACCATATATTTAAAAAAAGAAATATTTATTTTAACACACATACATATTTAAAAACAAATTATCGACTAATGAAAATAGGAAAAAAGTCACTCAGAGGCATTAATATTTCAAATTGATTCGCGGCGTAAGATGACCGCAAGCGCAAATAATCCCACCGTGGTGATTATATACATCACGCTCACTTCGCGCGCGCGTCAACGTTTCGCTCCCGCGTTACGTCCGTCGCCACAGTAAAACTGTCGTCGGTGAAATACACGGGTGGACTCTAGTATACGGAGGGCAAACGTTATTGTTGCACCATATAAATCGCGCTTGATCGCGGAGGAGTATGGACCCGTATATCAAAACTACTGCCGTCCGTGCACCCACTGTAATTTGTGGCCGGTAATAGAAGAGGGAAGCGCGCACATCCGACGAAATTATTATCCAGAAAATACATGAATTCTGCGGCGACGACGGCGGGTACTTCGGGGTCGCTCAAAGGTCGTAGTGCGCCTCCCTAGCGACGCTACTTCAGGCTTTCCGTAGGCAATGTGCGAACCGACACTGCCGTCGGCAACGTCCAACCAATTCCCGTAATGCACAAATATGGCATACTTACTAGACGCGGTGAATTCCCATCTCGTCTTTTTTTCGGGGAGCGAAATCTATGATAGGACAATTTTCTGATAAATTTGTAAATGCATTATATTTCGCACACACATAGATATAGAACGATCGATCAGAAGTGGATGAATCTTAATTATGTAAATATTTTTGCCGAGGAGAATTCAATTCTAAATATAATGTGTCTTGCGGTAATCCTAGTCCGATCGGTCTCTCGCGTAATCGTCCACCTACTATTACAGACGTTGAAGTATTCTGAAAATCCTGACCGCACACAGACGAATGATACCCGACAGTATAGAAGTTCCCAACTCGTTAAAGCTAATATCGCGCAGCTTCCACCCCAATTGCTAATGCGGCCGCCCGTACGCACCCACGACACAACACTTTATTTTTATTTAAAGTGCCTGAACCACACCCCTCCGTCTCGGCCGCCGATTGCTCGACTGGCTGGATGGCTGATCGGCTCCCGCTTTATTCCGGCGGGCTGTGGGGATGTAGAGGAGAGAGTCGATCGATTACCGCGATTAAAATAAAATGTAAATGGCGGTACGCGCGCGCGACTCGTGTGTTATGCAAATTCGGTTCTCCGGTAATCACTGAGTGGAAGCTGATGTCTTCCTCCGGCGCTAATGGTCCGGGAAAATGCAAAAAAAGACGAACAGAGAGAGAGAGAGAGAGAGAATCGACGAAAGAGAAAATAACAACGTGAAGTGTATTGCGGCTACGTATAACTATATATGTATGTGTCTGCGAGACGCGTAAGTATGGGTGAACGTATGTGCGACAACGAATCGGAGAGGAGAGAAATGAGTAGCTCGCGAGGGTGCTATTGACTTCAATAGTTTAACGAAATTGTCGAAGATCCTGAGTTCGATTCTCATTCCGGAAATTTTCCGATTTCCCGACTGCTTCGATATTTATTTGTTGCTTCATGTTTAACTACGCGAGACAAGAAAGATTATTACACTGTAAATTCATAATATCAAATTACATTCAATTTATCTTTAATCATTTCCATTGATCGCCAATGCTCCTATTGAACACCTGGTTAATGTAACTAAAACACAGGGATGGGAAGTAACTCGTTAATTGGTAAAACCATCTTTAAAAACCTACGTGATATTATTCTTATTTACTTAAATCTAATGACCGTATCATTTGTGTAAAAGATTTGATATCAATAGTCGGCGCCAAGTTAAATTCTACTATTATTTAAATTCTATAACTCTCTCTCGTTAATTGTAACGAAGTTACAGTTAGAGTTACTTTTGTCAGTAACGTAACTTCGTTACTTTCTATCTATCTGTAATTATAACTTAATTTGGTTACATCTTTTAAGTAACTAGTAACTAATTTAACGGTTACTTTCATAGTTATTTTATGTATTCTAAACTTATTTGTCAATTTAGTGTCCACTTGGCGTTACAAATGCTTTGAAACATTTAATTAATCAGAAGAAAGAAATGTAATTAAAGCGTTCAATGAACTCTTGTGCCTGTTTGGTCTATAATTTGAATCTAATGGAATCCACCAACAAATGCAAGAGCGCTCAATGTTGTAGTACTAAATGCACCTGAACCGTTGTTTTCTGAATACAATCACGTAACCCATTTTTTTAATTAGTGCTTGGATTAGTGCTTATGAAATTTATTTGCAACTTTTAGCCGAATATAAAAAGAATTTCTTTTACAAAAAATATTGTATTTATGTGCTTTCATATTCATATTCATATGCGTTTATATTACTTTAATGAAAAACGTCTTTGTCATACAATTGTCTTATCTTTTTGAATAAAATTGTATAACATGTAAATGTAAATCAGTCTTTTTTTTTAATTGTCCTAGGCTGCATTATTCTGATGACTCCATCATCCCGAATAAATATTAGGTGAAAAACAAGGGTAAACTGATACACGAAGGCAGTCGAGTAACGTTTCTGAATGCAGTCCCAATGGTACCGATGTGCTACTAGTGAAAATTTCGATGAAAAAAAGTAACTCAAACGTAACTTAAAGTTACTTTTTCAGTAACTGTAACAAATTATTAATTTTCAGAGTCAATAATTTGTAACTGTAATTAATTACTTTTACAAAGCAACTTTCCCATCCCTGCTAAAACAAAATAGAATAAAACAATTCAGTTCAAGAAAACGTGTTAAATTTTACTCAAATTTAGTTTATTATTTACTAAGTATACACATTAATATAGACATTGTGCTTTAAAATTAATTACAGAAATTAATTGATTTATATTTTAATACACGTGAAAGTTTAAAATAACAAAATGTCATTTAACTCAAGGGACTGGGTTACAAATGCTTTATCGATCTCTCTCGTAACACTGCATATAACTTGTCCTTTACGTGACTACGTTGCAATATTAACTCATTATTGTATTGTAATAAATGTGCTGCGTTGTACGAGGACAAATGAAATTATTACCGCGCGTTTATAAAATGTTTATAATGTTCTACAGTATACATCGCTATAATAATACACTTAAACGATGCACCTGCAACGGCCTTTAATACTCTTGTTTAAAAGCACCAGCCGTAAAACATAACAAACCCATTTATCGCGATAAGTGAATGAAAAATATCCATTAGCGTCCAGTAACGCGGCGGAGTGTATCGTCGAAACTACGGTAATCTACTTACCGGGTATACGCGCTTATAATACATTATGCCGGCCAAATGTGTTCTCGATATTACATATTACACGGCATACCGCAGCCATTAATCTCGGCCACTTGCCGCGGCCGTAATTAATGCTAAACCAACACGCGCGATCGCGCACTTTCTACCGAAATCGAATGGAACGTCCACCCTGATGAAACCGCACGCCAACGGTAAGCGTGTGACGCGCGATTCAACGCGTACCTGCAACAGTGCCGATAGGCAAATCGAATGGCGATCGCTATTTGGGAGGGAACGGGTCCTGAGTTGTGCCACTACGCACACACACACGCACACACACACACAGGACAGACGGAAACGAAGGCACAGAGAGGCAGCTAGCGAGCGGGAGAGAAGGAGTCGAAGCAGAATGGGGCGTTCGCAAACTGGACAAAGATGCAAAGCCGACCGTACATGCAATTGCGGCAGCGCTCGTGTCACAGAACAGCCGACGATATCAAAAGGACGGTAGGTAGGTAGGTAGGTAGGTGTAGGTAGGTGCATGCCGATGCATTCATTGTGCTGCGTATGCGCACACGTACGGCATGTACACGTACATTACTACCCTTCCGCGCGGAGTGCAACGGCGGCGATGCAATGCGCGCGGGCAGGAACCCGCGTTCAACCGCGCCAGGATGATTAATTAGTTGTCGCGCGTTCCATGTCACCGTGTCACTCTTGTCACGGCTTTGTCACTTCACTGCGGAACGCGCACACACGCACACGCGTGTCCCGCGCGCGCCCCGCAGACACGCGCTATCGCGCGGACCCATGCAGGATAGCGCGCGGCCGCCGCGCCGCGCCGCGCCGCCGCTGCACTGCCCGCGCAAAGCAAATTGCATTGTAACCGGGGCTGCAACAGGCGCGCCATTAATCAATGCCTGGGACACGGTGCGCGATGCGTACTGCCAATTTCCAAGTCGCGCCCTCAACGACGACCCTCGCGGACGAAACAGCAAGAGATAGGTTGACGCTATACGTTGACGATATGGAAATGAAGGCGGCTGGCCTGGGGACGACGCGAAGCCTCCCCCCGGGTTTGGAATTCGATTCTGTCAGTCTCGGTACGATGAGTGTCGACCATCAACACTGATCGAGTTTAATTATTAGGTGTACAAAAAAGTTCTGAGCTTTAGATTTCATACAACCGAAGTAACAATTTAAATTTTATACATCTTCCCGCCCTTTTGCGGTTTTAAAGAGTTAACATTTGGCCTTCTAAAATGCCATACGGTTTGGCGTTTGATGCACATAACCTCAAAAATCAGTAGTGTTCACGATGGCAATAACAAAAGAGCATATTCGATTTTCCATCCACTTTGCGTTTCGTCTGAAGAAAAATGCTGCTGAAGCCACTGCGATGATTTGTGCTGCATATGGAGAGAACGCTGTAAGTCATGCTACATGTAAAAGATGGTATCGAAAGTTTCGCCAAGGAGATTTCAGTCTTAAAGATGAGTCGCGTGCTGGACGCCCTGAAAAGATTGAAATGGACGACTTGCAAGCACCGCTGGATATAAACTCTGCGCAAACTGAAAAGGAGCTTGCAGAACAGCTTGGCGTTATGCAGTAATAATCACTAAATATTTAGAAAGCTAAAATTCTCAGTTAGTTGGTTCAATTAAATGATTTAGTACTTAAAACCAAATAATTTGATAATATAAATTAAATATTGGTAATTATTATAAAATTATATAAATTATTATAAAATTATATGAAGAAGGTATTTCTAACTGATTTGATAATAATTACCAAATTATTTAGTAACTATTAATAAATAATTGTTACCAAATGTCGATATATCCTATATATGTTGTCATTTTCCTCATTATTTGGTAACAAATGCCAAATTATTTTGTTTAAGATTACTAAAATAATTTGATTGTATTTATCATACGATTTTATAATAATCATCTAGTTTTGTTATCAATTTCCAAATTTTGGTAGTAATAGTGAACAAATTTTTTGATTATATCAACCGTACATTTAATTGAAACTATTTCACCAAAGCATTTAGTAATTGTCATCTAGGCTAGATTATTATAACTAATCTTTGTTTTCAGTGTACGAATAAAGATTGAATTTTACAAAAAAAAAAAAAGCTCAGAACTTTTTTGTACACCTAATACAATTCCTGATATCACATGTAATTATGTCCTATTAAAAATTAATTAGCAGTGCGCGCCAATATCGTATACGCGTCACCAGCGAGACCGCGTTAGAAGACTTAATCTTAGATCTCGCGGTTGCACCTGCATACATTATACAACTTGCCTTGATTTTCTTCGCTCGCGATGCACCTCGCCGGATTGCACGTCTAGAGTAACGGGCGAGTGCAAAAGCATCAGCCCTCGTATGAAAGGTGGTCGACCACCAAGCCGGTCGATATACGTAACGTAATCGTATCCGCGTGACGTCACCGGATGGAGTACCGATTTCTTTTAACGACGCTTGAGATCACTCGATTTACCTGTTGCGCCGGTCGCGGTGCATGGCAGCTTCGTCCGAGACGCATCTCCCCGCTATAAATATCAGACTCGACGAGAATAAAGATATCCACGGCATCGTTTTCCTCTCTTTTTTCCCCCCCCCGTTTTCCATTTCCCCCTTTTCCTTTTTCGCTTTTCTTTGCGCTCCGTCGGACCACGTGTTAGATAGCTTCAACACGCTTTCCGTTTTATCTTTTAGGGAATGAAAAGTTGTTAATTACGTAGCTTCATCCACTTACCATATTTACTTCGCGTTCTGTGAGATCTCTATTTTCTCTTTTATATATATAATATCTTGTTCAGCTTACAATTAGTAAAAAGCATCACATTTGTGGACGTGTATGCATAATACGGAGACTTTAAAACTGTTTCGTTTAATTGAAAGAATGGCATCAAATTCTCATTAACATAGTTGAAAGTATCATGTAAAATGTAATTTAGACGAATTAAAATTTGATATACGATTTATTTGTAACACTAATTTAAATTTAGAATGCCCTTTAATCCAACTTAAATTGTTGCCAATTAATTATTTAGCAAATTTTAATTAAAAGTCTAATTAAACTATGTCGAATTAATTTTCAAGCGATTTGTAAAAGCGATAAAATGGGAATAATAAAGTAAGAACATGCATATTATAGTTACAAACACACAAGTATACAAATTCCGGTTTTTCTATTATATATATATATACCTATATCTCTCTGAAATGGTACAACTATTCCTGATTTCACATGCGAAATATATTTGCGTATTACGTCAATACAATTTACGGGACACGCCGATTCAAGTGTCCAGTGCTTGACAGTTAATTAAGAATCAATTTACAGGATTGCGGGTGATGCCTGTAACGCATAGAAATCAATCAATCTGCATGCAGATGTATTCACGGCGTTTGGAATGAATGTTTGCGCCCTTCGTATTTTGAAACATTCTTGTCGCAGCGAATACTCGATCATGTGCAAATCAATTAGCGAAAATCAATCAATTTGTCGGCTAACAAAGCAATTTCTCGCTTACAAACGTTTGCAAAATGTTCATAAGCACGTTCGTATATATATTTGCGGTACAATAAATCTTGCGCGATCAAATTTATTATATTTCAGAAAATAATATTAATCTATAAATAATATTAAGATCCAAGATGCTATGAGCATCAAAACATATATAAATTCACACGGAATTATAGCACTTAAAATTCAGCTCAACCGTTAAAGGCAATTTCTCATTGGTTGTGTTTCTGTACGGTCCTATAAGATTTAGTATTTAAATATTGTTAATACTCAAATATAAATTTATTATAACATTTAATGATTATGTATATGCATATAAATTAACAAGTTAATAACGAAAATTAGATGAACCTATTAAGAAAACGATCTTCACGTAACACGTACGATAAAACGCGTGTGATTACATTTAATAAAAATTACTTTATGAGAAATGGAAACCATAGCATGCATAACATACGAGTACAATTTTTTTGCGAAAGGAATCACTGTCGGAAGGTAACTGAAACGGTTCGGATATTACGGGCTGTCGGAAACACACACGTTTCGCTGAATGCGATCTAATTAACCAAGAATTTCGTCGGCTTCGTAAGAGTGGTTGGATCAAGCTGGATCTGATAGAGCGAGCCGTATCCGGTGCGTTAGCTACGAGTCCTCTTCTCGCGCGGGAATTCCGGAGAGGAAACGCGAGCTCGGGCTGAAATTTCGAGTTTAAATACGTAATCGCGCCAAAACGAGTGAATCACCGCGGTAGAGTCGGAATAAAATAGAGATAGAATGAAGCACCGAGCATAAGCGATATACGTAGGGGAGACCAAGGTGAGTTGAAACAAAGGTAAGTTGAAACAACTTTGGAATATAGTATCTCTTTTGTTTATGCATTACCGGGGTTTTACCTTCGATATTCTTGCAGCTTAGTAATTTAAGTTTTTTATTTGAGATTAGTTTTGTTTATGTTTATTAGTTTTGTAGGAAATATTTGTAGTGAAGCTTTGATAGAATGATCGAGGTAGGTTGACACACCTTGTTTCAACTTACCTCGATTCCTACATGGAAAGAATATTTTTTATCCAGGAAATATAATATAATATAGTTATGGTACAATACAATACTTTAAGGATTTTTGCACTTCAGTAAAGTTAATCAAACTTATTTTATATTTTAATATAGTTTTATTAATGAATGAGAGAGATTTAGGAGAAAATTCTTCAGAATACAATGTTGTCCCACGACTATCATACTTTCAGGTTAAACTGTAAGAAAATTCTCTCCGTCTATACTTTAATTTGTTATAGTACGATTTGCATGAAAATGATTTATTAATATTAATATTATTTACGCTTTTAAGGCTTTCACTGGTATTTTCAATTATACCAGAAGGCATCAATAATGAAGAAAGATACGGTGATAACCCGCAAACCTTCTGGTATAATTAATATTATTTATTATTTATTAATATTTACTAATAAATATCTCTATGTTACTCTTCGAAAAGGTACCTTATAAGTACCTAACAATGTTAATCGAAATAAAAATCAATTACTACATACATATTATTTAATTTTGGTACAAACATTATCTGTTTCAACTTACCTCGATACTAGGCGGGTTGCAACAGTTGAAGTACTTTTATAAAAGCCTATTTTTCAAAAACTAGTAACAAGGTTTGAATCTTTTACTTTTAAGAATTAATAAAGGATGAATCAAGGATTTAAAAAAATAAAACATTTTAATCCTAACATTAAATTTGAGATAATTATGATAAAAAACGTAAAAATTGTTTCAACCCACCCCTCGGTCTCCCCTACGCAGGATGGCTGCGAGAAAAAGAAGGAAAATGGCAAAGTTGACGAAGGAAGACAAGTGGAAGACGAGAATGATAAAAGAACGGTCCTCTTTTCACCTCTGTCGTCCCCTTCTCACCCTCGCAATCGACTTGACTCGCGCTGCCGCGACATCGGACTTAGTCACGACTTTGGCCGTGCGCCCACAGCTCTCGTTTTATTATTTAGCTCACGCAGGAAATGAGCCAGCGCAGTTAAAGCAGGTAGAAATTAATGAAAGAACGTTGAGTGGCTGCTGAGTGGACGACAGTCTTACAGATGAGGCTGATAGCGTCGGCAAGTCGCGAACTGTATAATTGGGAAGACGAAGGAAAAGCAATTAAGAACGATTTCAACTTGTACGGTGGAAAGTATTTGTAAAATAAAATTAATTCAATTGATCTACGTGGACAAAAAAATCTGAAAGATAACGTATATAATGACTGCCAAAAATTTTCGGTCAACATATAATTTTACTAACTTGTGTGTTTTTTAACAATCTATTTTTCAATTTACATTAGAATTTAATTTTGTAAAATTCTTGTTACAATGAACATGAGATTTTAAATACTAAATTGCATTGAAATATTATTCATTAACCGGAAACATTTAGCACTGTACGTCACACACGTCTAACGTAAGAATCAAATTTTATTCTAAATTGCTCGACAAAATTAATCGCCTGTCATACTGCAGTTTGCGTAATGAATTATACGAAGAAATTGAAAAAGAGAATTTTATCCTGAAGCATTCTCGAAGACCACCTTGAAGATACACATCATCACTTTCTCATTTCTCACCTCTATCCTTCCACGTGACGTTAATAAAAAGGCTAGACTATTAAAGAAAGGCATAGTTCCGACTCAATTAGCAACTTCCCGCCTCCATTTGAGGCAATCAATCTGGAACAGAAATCGCCGACTGCATATATTTATTTCCTGTCTCGTCGCAGTTGACAATTTACGATGCAATAAAGTAACTGAATTAGCCATATGGCTATCTGTTGTAGGACTTGGTAATTTTGACGTTCTAAAGCTCTCTTCTGTTTAAAACAAGTAACTTTCGCTTATTAACTTATTGCCTATCCATTTGTCAATTACGAACTCCTAGTACAACTATATACTCAACTTATAAATGTACCTACAAACTAAGTAAAAAGTCAGTCTTGAAACTTGAGTTTTTCTTAATTTCTTCTTAGTTAAATATATTAATAAATACAGAACGGTTTACAAAAATTCTTTTTCGTTAATAACCTTTAATTTTATTCGTATAACATCTGAAAAATTTCCCACACGTCGAAGTCGTTATTTTCTCGGAAGAGACGGTTCGTGCTGTTCGATTACGCTATCCTGCGCCGGTCGCCATTTTCACGAAGGGAAAATCCATCATGATCCCGGATTTCTCTCCCGGACACCAGCGTCATTAAATGATCGCACAAAGCACGGCGAAGCCTCGGCTTTAAGATCCTCAAGCTGTTGCTAAGGGATTGATGGTGTTACCATGGCAACTACCACTGAGGGCCTATTGTTGCACCCCGCTGGTAGGATCCCCTTCCTCTCCTCGCCCTCCGTCCTCTCCTTGCACCCCATTCCCTCGCATGGCATATTTATTTGCATGTACTGTAGGTACGCGCGTCTTGCGCGTGCACACGCACGCTACGCATCTCCGAATGCGAGCGTATATGTGTGCGAACGCGAGACGTGTGTGCGATGCGTGCGTGCGTGTCGTGCATTTATGCATCTATGCCAGTGGTACCAAACCCCTTAACGTGTACGGGGCAATGTCCTGAGTTTAAAGACGAGGGATCAAGTCGTTGAATTCTGATACGAGCAGCTAAATTATTTCCATCGCGATAACGTTCTGACGAGGATCGACATTATTCATACCCGATCGATCCTTTGCGATTTCATAGAGAAGAGGTTTTGCGAGTATAACTTCAGATAGAGCATAATTAAATTCTGGGAGGATAATAAGTTCGATCTTTTTCATCGAATACCTTTCATGTCTGAGTTATGACTTACAATGTGAAAGTAACGCTTTTGCGGAATCTAATCCTTCGAAAATTACGTCGATTGCTTTCTCTTGCGTTAAAACGCAATTCGTCGTCGGTTTAATAAAATTTAAAAACCTACGTGATATTATCCTTATTTAATTAATTCTAATGACATGTATCATTTGTATAAAAGATTTGATATCAACAGTCGGCGCCAAGTTAAATTTTACCAAATTAAAAAGTAAAACACAAGTGGTATCTTTAATCTTTAAGAACCCATATAGTACTATTATTTAAATTCCACTAAATTAAAAAGTAAAACCTAAGTGGAATTATCTTTATCTTCATACAATGAAACCTAAGTATATTCGTCGTCGGTTTAATAAAATACTATTGTTCGATATAAAGTTGAGAAATATTGCACGTCCATTCTAAAAGTATAAAAGTACAGTGGTGCGATTAAATTACAAAAATCTCTTGACGTATACGAGATATCAAGATGAGGATAAACAGCAACTGGCAGTGCTATCAAACCCACGGAAATGTTCAGGCCAACGACCCCCGTTTAAATGCGAGCAACCGAGAGAGAGCTAGGAGAGCTCCGCCGGGCGCTTCGAAGAAAGCCCGTTTAAACTTTTCCACTAAAGGTAAATTATATTCGTCGGGTGTATGGAGTATTACGGAAGCACCGCGTCGGCAAACACGAAATTGAACTGGGTCAGAATGAGAACGGCGAATTTGCGTTTCTTCGTGACGCCGCCATCATCAGAGTCCAGTTGTGGATATGGGCAGCTTTTTGCCGGATGTCGTTGCAAATCTATTGTACCGCTGGTGCCGTTTGGGAACAAAGTGCTCATTGAGGTTTACCACAGTTTCTAAAAATATTACGTAAGAAGAATCGTTATCGTTTACTCGACTAATCGGAGTTTCGGGCACGAGGTGATAAAAGTTTATCGCCGCTCTTACACTTCTTTAAAACTCGTGATATTCGTCCGTGGAGTAGGTTCTTTATTTTCAACGTGAGATATCGTAGTATCACACATTGAAAAAATGGAGGCAATTTTTTTAATTGCGGAGTATAAACAATATTCTTCATTAATGTCTCGAAGTAGTAAAAAATTGACGTAGACGATATTTTCTCAAACGAACCCTCGAATGAACGCTCCATCCTGCGTATCGGAATATCAAAGGAAATATCTTTATATCCGCGACGATGACGAACCATAAAGCATATACGGATGGGGTACAGAAAACATAAGAGATCGCGGTAGAACGCACGCATAATGCATCGTTGAAACGAGAAAGGAACTGCGCGCGCGCGCGACACGCACTTTCATCCTGCGTAATTACAACCAGAACGTCATCCTTCGATCGAGGAAAAGCCGAGTGTAACGTGAACACGCGAGCATCATCATTGTGCTCCATTCGCGCGTGCATCCGATGTAGTGTTCCGTGTATTTTCTTTTCAATATTCGATATCGAATATAAATGTGTAAAAGATATACATATGCATAATAGATTCGCATAAAAAAGTTCAAATATATTCTGAACCCTTTCATCGATTCACGAGTAGGGTAAACCCGGTATATACGCCGCACCTATCAAAAACTTAATTTATCAATTATTATTTACTATGTATAAAGCAAATTAATTATACAAATAAAAACTTTGTATCATCTACTCCTATAAAAAAAATATTAGAAATCCAAAATAATTTATTTTCCATATTAAAAAATAACTTTTTCAAACCCCTGCATTTTTGCCATTTATCCCATGGGGGGAGGAGGTAATATAGCCACTCGTATATAATTCATAAGAAAATCACAAATAATCTATAAATAAGATGTAAAATGATGACGTAACTTGCATTTGTTTATTAATATATGACAATTTTTATTGTTCAGAATGAAAATTGGAATACAAATAGGACTTGATACAATTTTTAAAAATAGCTTCAAATCTTTGAAAATAATCTTTAAACGTTAATATTTATCAACATTTATGCATTAATGCAAAATATAATTGTTAGAATTAACAAAAACCTCTTAAATAGAGCGTCTGCGGCACAGCATCCCGCTCGCTAAAAATGCCGTAAATCCCAAATAGATGGGATATATATGACAACTAATTAAACAAACAATACAGGAGCAAAGCACTTGTATTTTGCTATACAACATGCTTTACTATTCCTCTACACATATGTATTGCAAAATAACCACTAAGTCTTTTACACGCTCTACAGTAATCATTTTACGTAGATTATAAATTATGATGGCACTACTTATTACAGTAAAAAATCGATTTAACTCGCAATAATTTCATTAATATTAACAGTAAAAAACTGAAATCACAACATAATACTGATATACCATAAAGGAATGTAACAAAGTAATTGACGGAAAATTATCCCCACTCCTTCTATTTTTTCTGACTTCTGCGGCGTATTTCCTGACGCGGCGTATATACCGGGTTTACCCTATCCACTTCGAACTGGAAACAATAAAAATGTTTATATTTTTTACGAATTTTTTTACAACGCTTTAAATTTCCGCTCTGCAAAAAATAGATCTGTACAGATTTTATCTCGTTTTTATTTTTATATTTTTAGAACGGGTAAACATTGTATATGCAACGCATGAATTTCTCGTGCTCCATTATGGTATTCTGTGCGTAATGATGCGAGGGTATATCTACGATGATTACTCCACGTTATTACTTAGATACGCTCTTATTATGTAACATGTTGTGGCGTCGCCGCCGGATTCCAGCTACGATTTGCATCGGGCGATATATATTGTGTATTTCATCTCGACGTACGAAGAAGAACAAGGTATGGGGAGAAAATTCTCTCTCTTCGGAACCATCATTTCCGGCCTATCTCCACGTCTCGCGCTCGCTTTGTCGTACTGATTATACGTCGGATTGATTTGCAGAACACGGACGCTTTCGCGCAGATGCGTAACGAGGATACGCGCGACGTCGCAATGACAAGCGAGCGCGGCCCCACGAAGCCCATCATGCGTTATAGATAAAGCGCAGCCTCCTTGACTTGAAAAGTCTCCTCATTACGGCACAAATACATCCTTCCCCGATATAAAAAAAAAGAGAGGAGATCGGTATCAGAAGTAATCGATTTCCCTATGACGGGGTTCATTATGAGAAAACCATAATACTTCACGCTCGACGTCGTAAAAGAATGAAAAATATCGCGTCTTCTCGAAAATATAGAAACGCAGTTGAATAATTAATTCAATTTCCTTGCATAAATGATATACATGACATTAAATTAGAGCGAAATTCGAGGAAACGCGTAATTCGAAAATAGTCGTGCAAGAGAAACTGCTCTTACCGTGAAAAATAAAGTTCCGCGTCCGGAACACTTTAAACTTTGCGCGGTACTCTTCGCCTGCGAATGTATTTCTTCATAGCCGGTGTACAACTTTCTTTAACGTAAAAAAGTAAAAAAAAGAAAAAGCGTCGTTAAAGTACAAGTTGACTAAACTTAACAACCATCGGTTGTTGAAGTGGCAACAGCAAGCCGCTTAGCGAGTATCGCGCGCAACCCTTTTCTGGTACGCGACGTTAAAGCAATTTGTAAAAGGCAGGGGGAAAAAAAGAGCTGATTTCTAAAGTGCGAAACAAAGAGGCGGAAGCAACGAAAATTAAGACAAGAAGGAGCAGAAAAATTCAGCCGCTCTGTGTACTATTAATGGAATTGAAATTTAAATAGGCGAGTACGTTCCGTTCTAGCAATTACGCGCTTTTTAATTCATCCCCAAAAGAATTTCGTTAATTAATTATGCAGTAACGGAGCGGCGTTTCTAGAATTATTTTCCCGTTTCGCATAATTGAAATGAACTTTGTTAAATTGAAAAGAGAAGGTGCTAGAGAGAGAACACGAGAAAGAGTAAATGCGCACGAAATGCATAAAATATTGCAGGTACACAGCGAGAGATTAAACTCGCCCGTAAACGGAAGAAGGAATTATTATACGACAAAGAAAAATTCGAAACGAGAAACAAGAGTACGACGAATACCGCAGGACCGACGTGAACCGGGAAAGAGAAAAAGAAACGCTCGGGCTAGCTACCGGATCGTAACTTTTTCGTCGGGATTATAAAATTAACGTCAAACATCGTCCTATTCCAACCACCCTTCCGTACTCCGCGAGGCCCCGCGCAAGTCTCCCCGGAGAGAGAGAGAGAGAGAGCTGCGCAATAATCGTGAACGTCAAATTTAACGTTTGCGCTCGCCCGATGCCAATCCATTAGATATCGCTCGTAAAGAGGCCTCGTATCTCGGCCGCGCATGCGAGCCGTATACACGCCCGCTGGAGCGCGAATGGCCTTTTTTTTTTTATTTTTTTCGAGAACGGCCACTTTTAAAAGCACCCCCAACAACCCTCTCCCGTCACCCGTCAGTCCGGGATTGCCCTCGCCGGTGGCAATCAACGATCGCGACAGCTATACGTAAAAAATTTCCCAGTTTTCGAGGATCGCCCGGGCAATTTGTGTACGCAACGCGCCGCTACCGAATAACCCAGTAGTAAAGCAATGCGAAATCATATTCGCGATACAACTGAAATTTCACCGTCGTCGTGCGCTGGCCGTATTTTTCATAATAACACTTCTGACTGATATTCGCGAGAGATCGACATCTCGGGGATGAGGATTTTTTTTTTTCATCCATTCATTCTCGTTATTTGCGCCGCCGACGGAAATTCGCAGCAGCGAATCGAATCGCTGCGTTCGTAGGTTATAACGTTTTCGAATATTGTTTTTTTACCGCTTCACGTCTCTCGTGCACTGACAGCGATAGTATTTTATGCGCGCATGCAAGCCAAACCTATACATATATATATATATATATTCAATTGCATTGCAACAATTCAATCTACTCGAATAATTTAAAAGCACACATTACTTCTTTAAAAAGGACGCATTGTTTCAAGATTCGTTATTTACGTTACTACTTGTATCATTCACATTCGAATTTGTCAGGTTTCCGATCGGCATGATGATCGCGCATTCGGGATTCACCTGAAGCTTATCTCGGATAATTCTGCACCCTCCTCAATTCGTTTATCCATAAAGCCCCGCGCGAGTTCTCACTGAAAATCGGTCGTTCGAAGCCGTTACCGGATATGGACGGCGCAGTCGTTCGACGTTGGTGTATTGTGCCCGATATCTTAACGATACATCAGTCCCGATATCACGATCCGTCCAGTGTGCAATCTACACGGGATGCGTATACACAGCGCAAATAGCCGCGGCTGCAAGCCGTGGACAAACACGAGCCACGATGATACGAGTACTAAACACCGGGTGTATCGCCGCATTATTGCTCGTACTTACGCGCGTATGGCGATGCGTATTCCAGGAAGACAACAGAGGGGGGAATTCCATTGATTTCTCTTATGTGTCCTTTGATAAATAATATAATTCATGAATGAAAAATCCCATAAATGCGACGAGAAGTTATTATGATCACCTATTTATTGGAGTCCCTATAATAAGGAGTCTGGCCAAGTTATTATTAATTCTATTGGCGCTGACAAAATATGGCGGGACCAATAAGATATGCCTCAAATATGTTCTTTACGCGCGCTATTATTCAATTGACGGGAATGGTATAATAAAAGAATAAACTTATTTTTATTAGTATGGAAAACTCCTCATTGAAAATCCTTGTTCGGTACTATTAAAGCAATAAGGCACGCAGCAGCCGGGAATTTTCTATAAAATTTGTTAGTTATAATGCACATTTTGAATAGATACAATTTTAAAGGTTAGAAATCGATTTTTATGTCAGCATGTATAATTTGTTTTCTATTATATGTATATATAATAGAAAACAAATAAAGTAAATATTTTTTCAATACATAATTTATTAATTTGATAAAAGATCACAGACTGTGTAAAAAGTAAGTGAAATATATATATATATTTGTAATCTTTTATCAAATTATGTGTATTGAAAAATTAGTTATTTTATTTATTTATAATGATTATATACTGTTTACGATATATTTATAGTATCACATCAGTTGACCACACCTTTATCTACGACGCCATGTTTTGTCAAACTAGAAAGATTGGCCAGACTCCTTATTATAATATCCCTATAGGGACTCTACTATTTATTAGGAGTATAAATAAGTTTCCGCCGTTTGACAAAAGATGGCGCCACCAGGATGTCATGGTTAAAATTGTCTGCTGTAAAACGTCATATCGTAAGGTTGGACATCTGGCAACAATATAACCTTGAAATATTAGCGATTTTGTATCAGCATCATATATATCTTTTTTCGTATAAAAATGTTGAGTTTTGAATAAGCGTCATTTGCAGGAGCTTCTTTAATTGGAAGAAATCTGCAGCTGAGGCGCATCGATTGCTTGTAGAAGCATATATGGTGAGGCTGCCTTAAGTGAGAGAAGTTGCCGTGAGTGGTTTCGAAAGTTTAAGAACGGTGAATTTGACGTCGAAGACGAAGAACGTAGTTTCGACGTTTCTTGTTTTTTCAACGTGGAATCCACCAATTACCAGAAAGATGGGAAAAAGTAGCTAGCGATGGACAATACTTCGAATAAAACATTAGGTACCGTTCTTTCACAATAAATGCCCAATTTTTGATGAAAAAACGGCGGAAACTTATTTATACACCTAATACTATAATTAAGACAAAGTTCTGTTAAAAATTGTTTTCCGGTTTCATAATTTCACTTTTTCGTTTTCATACTTTCGTTTCGTATTTTACGTTACTTACCGCTCAATCTTCTATTTTATCTTCGTAATAAATTTTTTTAAAAAATTTGACATATAAGATCAGATTTAATTTTTGACTCTTATGCCCTTTATTCATTTTTAAATTTATTTATTAACAAGAGTCCTTTATACATAATTTTATTTTACTTACTGCTACGTCAATTATCGATCGTGAAATAATATGACGGAACCGAAACACAACGCAGCTCGACGTGATATAACGAGTCACGTTTCACGAGTTTAACACACACATAAACGTTCGCACAACAGGAAAACCCTCGAAATCGTAAAAGAACACTGAGGAGGTGAAATCCTCCACAACCGCGTATTACTTAATCCAACCGACCTTATGCATGCGCATACGCGTTTACGCACACACGTTATTTGCATTTACGAGCGGCAGACACTTTTTCACCCAGCCGACGGCATTACGTTTAATTCATAATAAACCAAGCAAAGTCCACATTTTTAATTCCTTATCTCCAGCCGGGTCAGACGAGCGAGTTACGCGCTTTTTCGGACAAAGAAAAGCGCCATCGTTTCTGCCATATCTACGACTCGCGTGTATTTTTATTCACCAGCAGCATACGTTTATCTGGTTTAGAAAGTGGAAGAGTATCTCGCGCAGTTGAACACGGAAAATGCAAAACCGGAAATAAAAAAGCGCTTGTACCATCGCATCGGTTCGTAATCAGCAAGATTAAAAGAAATCGCGATATTTCGAATGCTGACTTCTTTTGAATTCTGTTCTCACAGTATACGCAGATGAAAAATTCAGAAAATCTTTCCAGCGACATTCAGGAGAGATATAATTGCGGTGCATTTCAGTAGAAATTACTTTCAGAGAAATACTCAGCGGGTTGTGTGATAACAAAGTCGGACAATATTATTCAGAGGATTTCAGAGGATGAAAATAAAAAATCAATAAAACAAACAATGTAAAGGCAAATGAGAGATATCATCTCAATATTAATATATTCAAAACTCGCTACATTAATATAAGAACATAAACTAAATAATCTTGAACTTAATCGAATTTAAATATTAAATTTAACATGTTTCGGCCTTCTATTGAGGCCCTCCACAGAAAAAAAAGAGAACGCAACATTCTACATTTATATATTAAAAAATAGAACTTAAATTAAGATATATGAAAATGTGAATGCATTACAATGAAATGAAATAAGAAAATGTTAAATGATGTGTTTGATGAGTTGTTGCTCAGAGAGCATAAAAAATCACGATGATCGGAAATTTTGTATCATTAGTGGAGAAATATTTGAGTTGTTTTAAAAATAAACTTTTTTAAAACAAACGCGATGCATTAAGTTAATTAAACCGCTCTTCATAACCTTCGTGAAAAATGATTATCATGATCCGACACGATGAGTATGCGAGCATAAAACGCGCGACTAACTGTGGCGCTCCATAAAAAGCGACGCTTAATGTCAGTTCCATGCAGTCCGCGCTGCAGCAATCTTCGCGGAGAAGAGGAGGGGGGGGGGAGGG